>NW_010326004.1:7125-19132 GCF_000700745.2 Antrostomus carolinensis
GCTCTGCTGGGCTTTGCATTTTGTGATTAAAAAAGCCTGGATCTCAGGCTTGACACAACCAGATCTTCTCAAACACTTGTTCCCTCCTCCTTAACCAAAACAAAGCAGATTAATATCTGCACACGTGGGACCACCAGGAAGAGCACTGGCTCAACGATGGTTTTTCATTTGCATTTTCATAACTACAAGGTTTCCAACTGCTTGTTGAACAGCAGGGTGAGATCCTACCTGCGTAGATGCAGACAAAAGAGCCTTTAGCGATATCATCGAGGCAGCGAATGCCCCAGCCCTTGTTCTGCGTCTTGAACAACTGCAGTCGGACTTGGAGCCCGTGTTGGACCAGGCGGTTGGTGCACATGTTAATGTTGCACTTGCACCTTTTGTTACACTCATAAACTCTGAAAGAAAAAGAGAACAGTGATGTCTTCCCTGAGAAAGCAATAACCCAGGACTTGGTGTTCATAGAATCATCGAATGTGAGCTGGAAGGACCCACAAGGATGATGGAGTCCAGCTCCTGTCCCTGCACAGGACAATCCCAACACTCAGCCCATGTCCCTGAGGGCCTTGGCCAAATGCTGCTGGAATCTTGTCAGGCTTGGTGCCATCAGCACCTCCCTGGGGAGCCTGTTCCAGTGCTCCACCACCCTCTGCCCCAAGAACCTTTTCCTCATGGCCAACCTCACCCTCCCCTGCCACATCTTCCTGCCATTCCCTCTGCTCCTGGCATTCGTTGGTGGCCAGAGAGAAGAGATCAGCGCCTGCCCCTCCTCTTCCCCTTGGGAGGAAGTTCTAGACCCCCAGGAGATCTCCTCTCAGTCTCCTCTTCTCCAGGCTGAACAAACCAAGCGACCTCAGCCTCTCCTCATACAGCTTCTCCTCTAAACCCTTCACCAATGTTGTATTGTACCAGTACGGATGCAAAGGGACGCGCAGCGGTGGCCAAGAGCTCAGCAGCTGCCAGGTTCTACGGCAACACACAGAGATCCTGGGCCACACGTAAGCAGATGCATCAAGAGCAGGGGCAGGTTTTCAGTGTCTGTGCTTAGCTCTGGGAAATGCCACCTCTTGGACACCATCAGAGACCAAGTTTCTGGGGCTGGTATTTATGAGGGAAGGAGAAGACGCAGCTCTACTTACCCTGTGGGGAGACATTCTTCCAGCCTTTTGTGCTGGTATCCTGAGTTGGGGTTGATCTGCCCACCTGGGGTGCAGCCAGTGGCTTGGACTGTCAGCTGGTGACAGGCACATTTCGACCTAGAAAGACAGAGAGAAAAACCCACCATGTGCCAGGGGTCAGTTTTACAGGAAGGAAAAGAAATCGCATCTTTCTGCTCTGTGAATACGCAGAGAGATGAGCATGGAGGGCTTGACCTGGAGTCAAACCTGTGACTCGCCAGAGCTGTGTGGGCTCAAAGTCCAGAGCAAGGTCAACCGTGGGTTATCACCAGGGCACAGTCCAGGGGCTGTCCCCAACCCTCCGGCCCCAGAGGCACCCAAAGTGTCACCTACTTGTCTCTGCAGCCGTCTTTGCAGTCGCAGCCCACCAGGAACTCCCAGCTGGTGTTGATGTAAACGCCTTTGCCGGGGATGCGTTCTTTGCTGTAGGCCACCTGGGGAGGTGGGGTGTTATCGATCTCGTTGACACAGGACAGCGGCACGTCCTCCTTACCCTTGGTAATATCTGCGATGTAATAGTAAGGTTTGTAGGGTTGGAACTTGCGATCTACCAGCACGTATGGATCCAGGCAGAACATCTCCAGGAAAAGGAAATCACAATCTGTCTCAAAGAGGTAGCGCTCGATCTCCTGCATGGTTCGCAGGCACAACCCGCACGGCGTCTTGTAGAGGACATGGAAGCCCATCTTGCGGTTGACCCGTCGGCGGGCGGTCATCCTCCGGAAGTCGTAGAGCAGGGGGATGAGGAGGGGGTTCTTGCTGCGGTACTGGTCGCTGTGGATGGGACGGACGCGGGACAGGCAGGTGTAGCTGCAGACATGTGGCAGGTAGAAGAGTTTCTCCAGGGGAGCTCGGTAAGAGGGCTCATTGGGCACTCGGTCCATCATGCCATGGAAGGCCTGTGTTGTGCCACTGCCTGTCTGGCCACTGGACAACCTGTTACAGGAGAAGGGACACACTGAGCAACGGTGGCCTAAGGAAGAACGGAGCTTTCTCTTCTGAGGGATTTTAGGCACTTAAATTCCTGCTCATTACACACTGGGACACCTCGCTGGCTTTGCTGCTTAATCCAATTGGACACAAGCCCCAGCATCCCCTGGATGGTCAGACCCCAAAGGGAGTGCTACCAGCAACAGAAAATACAAAAAAACCCCAAAACAAACCCAAACCAAACCGAAATCAGAACTAGGGAAGCAGAAACGAGCATGATCTGGCTGTGGTCTCAGAACAGGGATCAACGGCTGCGTATCGATTGCCACAAAGCCACTGCTGTGGAAAAGCCACCTGCAGATTTACAGGAGCAGCTCTCCCCTGGCCGCAGAAAGCTTGTAGGAACAGGAATCCCCTGAAAATGAGCAGGGCCAGAGGCTCTGGGCAGGGTCCCACTGGGGTAAGTTCTGGTCAGAATTGCTGAGAGACCCTCCAAGCTCAAGCCAACAACAAAAGATAACGACAAGTTGTCTGGGAGAGAGAACAAGGGAAGAGGAAGATGCTCAGGACTGGAAAAGCTGGCAAATAAAGGCATCAGCCTGTGACAAAACAAACCTGCAGTCAACCAAACAAGCCCCAGATTTGTACCAGCGTCCCAAACCCTCCCAAGGACGCGGGGATTTGTATTAAGTACAAACAAGCTTTGCTCACCGATGCTGCTGGGATGCACCGGTCCTTCCCGCTGGAGGTGTGTCACTGAGGACAGGTGAAGAAGGTGACGACTGCCCAGAGCCCACGGAGCCAGGACGGAAGGAAGTACTTTTTTTGGCCACTTGCTTTCTTGACTGGGCCAGCTGACTGTCGGAGCATCTGCAGGAGGGACAGAGGGAGGTGGTTTGCAAGATGCAGACACTCAGATGACTGGTAGGATTTAGACAGACTGGGGCAGACAAACTAACGCTCCCCCACAGAAGTTGGCAACAGCGTCCCCATCCAAGAGAAACCAGGTGGGTTTTTTCCCTAATGAGAGTGGAAATCAGCTCATTTCTGACTCCTTGTGCTACAAAGATCCTGCAACAACCCCAACTCCACGCCAGAACTCGGCTATGTTTAAAAATGACTTCTGACATCCTGCTATTTATCTGGAATTAAGGCACGAGGGTGAGAGGGAGTGTAACGGTCCAAGGCCTTCACTTCAGGAAGCTGGACAAACCAGTACATGAAGAAACCCCTGCAACAGCAGAAACAAGAGGTTACAGAGGCTCAGTCACAGCTACAGTACTGAGCAGTGGGAGGAACGAGAAGCATAGAGGACTCTCTTGTCTGTACCAAGACAAAACTATACAAGGGAATGTGATAATTTCACCAACAAAAGTGCTACGAGGGGCTCCCAAACATGGGGAAGGTGGTAGGCACCTGGAACACATTAGCCCTGACACTGAGAAAACAGCAGCAGATGTTTTCAATCCATTTATATACCAATTAAATAGAAAAACACCCCAATTCAGCCACCGGTTTTCCCACAAGTGAAAGAACAGTTACGTTATCAGGGCAGAAAGGGAGGAGACAGCGAGAGCAGGAGGGGGCAACCGTTTCTGCAAACATCTGCCTTAAAAGCAAGGTGTTAACACACATTTCAAAATTCAAGAGCAAGAGAAAAAAAGCTTCCATCAACGGCTTGAAACAGTCAGAAAGGGCTGATAGCAGCTCCCTGGCACCAGAGAAGAACTTGAAAGTGAGACTGGAGAGGGAAGAGAACCCTGCCTTCCTCAGAGTAAACAAAACACGAGAGTGAAAAAAACCATTCTCCCAGTTTTAATAATCTAGAACCAAGGTGTTTTCAACCCAACAGTATCCTCAGGACAGCGGGAGCACGGATATAACACGCTGCCTTCAGTCAATGTTAAAAACCAGTTGTCTTGAGGCAGTTCAGTGTTTTAACAGCAGCGCAGGGAAAAGTCTGTAGTGTCTGCTTGTCTGAGACCTGAGAACAAGATCCTACAGTCAAAGCCTTGATGGGGGAAAGGAGAGAGAGAGAGGAAAAAAAAAAAGTGCTCTTGAAGTGTTCTTGTAAACCCTGCAAGGACTTTGAAATGGAAAAGGAGAGATTCAGCAGCCAAGGAGACTGCAGGCTGGCTGATCGCCGCAGTCCAAATTATCATCTTCACGCCGCGTCGTGGCAACATCCTTCCTACACCCTCGACAGCTTGGGGTGCCCTAGTGCCGGGGCAACAGCCCTGCTCTTCCTCTGCTCACAGGTGGGGCCCTAGACTGACGGTGGAGGAGCCAGCGCTGCGTTTCTCAGGCTGGAGGGGACCTCCTTTAGCATCGGCCTCTCTTCTTCCTTATGTATGAGGGTGAAGAACAAGGCTAATATGGCTTCGATTCTCAAGTCTTGGTCAGAATGGCACAGGAGGAGCATTTCCAAGTTAACCCCCATATCCAGTAACAGAATGGGTCATACTGCACCAGTACTTGGAGAGGAAACCCCTCCTGAGACGCCAGGCTTGGGGCAGGTGGGGGTTTCTTAGATGCTGCTACACTTAGAAAGCATCCGGTGAGTAAAGATTCACTTCCTGCACGGGTTCCTTACAGCTGGGACATCTCCTTTCTCCCTTTTGCCCATGCAGCAAAGCACAGTCACAGCAGAAGACATGCTGGCAGGGGGCCAGGCGTCCATAAATTCGGATTGGAAATCCACAGTGGTGACAAAAATGAACCAGGAAGGGATCTCTCTTCCCTAGAAAGTTATTCTGATAGACATTCTCAGGTACCCTGATGTTCTCCAACACGTTCCCTTCATCACCAAGCCGAGTTCCTCCTTCATCCAGGCCTCCTTCAGCACTAGCCTGCAACTCCGAGAACGTCCCGCTTGGGCCCCTGGCAGCAGGAGGCACACGTGCGACTTGGCTGTGGCTGAGCTTTATCGGGTTTGGTCTGTAACCAGCGAGACCAACCACTGATCCCGAGTTCTCAGTGCCTTGAAAGTCATTGAGGTCTGCGAGCAGGTCAGTCCAAGTGGAGGAATACAAGGTAGCCGGGGGCCGGGGCCTGGATCGTGACACGAGGGAGCAATTCAGATTTTCAGCAGAGAAGGAGTAAACGTTCTAACTTGGAAATACATCAAGTGCGAAGCTTTAGCCCTGAGTAAGAACCTGGCATTTGGCTCAAGGAGGTGCTGGGCTGTCAGCTCTCCCGCCCCCAATTACTCATCCAGCAGCTTTTATCTATCACTTCCCCCAGAAGCATGAGTAAAACCAACGTGTTGTAACCAGGAAACAAGCCTAGTCGTGGAGGAAACCGGCACCTAAGGATTCCTCTACACAGAAAGGGTAGCGGTGCCTGAAAGAGCTGAGATGAAACGCAAAGGAGGCAGCGGTGGAAGCAGAGAAGTGACTCCAGTACTTACTCCATCTCTGCAGGCTGCGGAGAAACAGACCGTGCAGCCAGTGAGGCCACCTGCATTTGCTCTAAAGGTTTGTACTGGGTACCAGCTCCTGTTAAATCTTGTGTGTATTGTACAACAGGCCCTTTGCTCCTGACAGCACCTAGTGGGGAAGGGGGAAAAAAAAGCAAAGTATCAACAAGAAAAGTCTCTACCATCAACCAAAGTTTGTTGCATTAGCCACAAAATATCGATTTAGTTCCTGAAGGCGACCGAAACAGAGACATTTGCAATTAACAGCAGGTTGTTGGCTGAGCTCTGAGTCACAGCTGGTCACCCCAAACAGATTCTGGCCACTTCAGGCATCAGCAGTTTGGTCTTGCAGCATCTTTATGCCAGGAGAAAAAGCCCACTGTAAATCTTAAATCTCCAGGAGTTCTGCTAAAAAAAAACCAAACCCAACCCCAAAACCCCACCAAAAGCAAACAAAAGCCAAACCAACCCACGACGTGTTCACTCGAATTCCAGGATACAAAGGAAAGAAAAAGATGTCACCTACCAACGTTGGGACGAGTCCTTGCTTGTCCACTCTGTTTCTTTTCTTGGGTGGAGGCTGTGGAAGTTTTCATGCTGAACATGGGCTCCAGGCGTGTGGAACCCCTGTAAATCCACTCACAGCGTTTGTCATCCTGCAGCAAAGAGAAGGCAACACTCGCAACACCTACGGCAAGAGCTTCCAGAGGTACAAGCCAGGCCTGGGAGATGGCAGCATGCTTTTAGGGTGAGCAGGATGGAATGGAAAGGAAGTAAAGCATTAACCTGAAGGCTCTTGAAAGACCATGCAGCCAAGAGAGGGCAAAGGCAGGAATTTGTCCTATTTGGGGAACTCTGAATACAAACCCACCTCAAATCTACAAAGAGGCTCAATACCAAGACCCCAAACTTCAGATTCAGTTCTATTTTTAACCTGACAACTGACTTAACGAGGCTCTGTTGGAGAACATAAACTTCCCTCAGGAAGAGAAGCCAACTACTCTGCACAAACCACATCTGCTCTAGGACGGGGAGGTTAAATTGGCAAGTGCTCAAAGTCTTCACCAGCCCCAGTGGCTACACAGTTATCTGGGCAGGAAAGGAGCTGAGCGGGCACAGGCCGTACGTCTGCTGCCTTCCTGCAGTGTTTAGAATTTGAGCAGCAGAACATCACAGCTTCTACTCAGCGTCTCTCCTGTTTCTCAAACCAGCACTTGTATTTGGGACAGAAGACGTGTTTAGGTGTTTGCATCAAGAAAGGGATCAGGACAGAACACGTGCAGATGATGGGTTTTGTTTCTTATTTACCTCCCACTTTTACATTTTCATATGCAAAATGCTTTAAAAGGCTTTTGAAGCTTCTGTTGTGCAAATGTGTCTCTCACCTTCACATCAAGGCACAGCAGAAACAAAACTGGACTGGATCAGCAAAACCAAGTCAGCCCCTGCCCCCAGACTCCAATTTCAGCCCATCTCTCATGGGAGAAGGGAAATGGCCCTACCAGGAAAAGGATTTTGACCAGGCTGCCATCCACTTCTTCCACTCTGGATTTCCACCAGGTCCCTTCCCACTCAGTTTTGATCAGCTGGCCATTCTTCAGCAGCACCATGGGGCGGTTGGGGTAGGCGGTGATGTACTCCTCAATGAAATCACGACAGGAAACATCCTCTATGTCTTCCCAGGTCTTTTGCACTGTTTGGGAGAAAGGGAAAAGGAGGATAGACTCTGTATTAGAAAGAGAATCTTTAATTTTTTTTTAAAGAGAGCCCAGATGGTTTTTTACACAAGAACAATTAAGCAGCAATCCCAAGCGGCCGGATTTTTGGTGGTGGGACCTGTTAACACACCCAGAGTGTGAGGAGTCACAGCACACTCACTCTGCTGGTAATAAACCACTATTTCCTCTAGCTCTGCATGTAAACACCTAGAGGCACAGCACTGGAGGGAACAGGCAATCTGTCCCCTGTCCTTTGAGCCAGGTTCTTTCAGTCACCCAAAGGTTCTCCCTACGATTGCAGTGTTGGGACACAAGAAGGGCAGAGATCACTCACGTGGCCGGCAGATCGGGTACAGCTCCCACTCCTTCACATACGAAGCGTAACCATCGTCAAAGAAGATCAGGAACCTGGAGAACAGCAGCGTTGGAAACTGGAATGAGAAATGGAGCTGAACAAAATGCAGCTCCACATCACTTCATGGAAGCGGAGGACCCTTCCCTTTTCTTCTGCCAGTCCCAAAGGCCCTCAGATCAGACACGGAGGATGAGGACAGAGTGAAGTAATCACTTCTGCAAGGAGATGATGGGCTTTGCAGTGCTGCCACTGCCCTCCCTCACTCCTGAGCTATCCCTGTGCTCCCAAAGCCAAAGGAGAGGCTGCCCAAAAGCTTCCCAGCAGCACAGCACAGCCAGGCCCTCTTCCCTCAGCTCCAGATTCCTTCTGTGCCTCAGACACAGGAAGAGAAAAGTTTAATTTCTTCTGATCTCTACAAGAAAAGATATTTTTGGAGCCTTTGGGCCAGAGGCTGATGCCCGTGGTTTGAAGAGCAGCACAGGGAGGTGGGGGCAGTTCCAGGGCTCCACCTGCAGACAGGAGACGAGCAGAGAGTCTGCAACGCCCGTGGGGAAGGAGCTCTGAGGGGAAAACCCTGAAGGCTGGATACAGCACCCGCTCAGCGCTGGTGCCTCTGAAAAACAACCTCAGGGTACGGCGCTGTATAAAGGTCCCATTATGAGAGATCAGTGTGACTGCCAGCCTAGCCAGGAGGAGGAAATTTGCAATATGAGTAATAAATGCAGTTTGTTTTCAGTTATTAAACACGTATCAGAGAGAACTTGACACAATTAGGCACTTAACAGCAGATCCACGTTGGAAACCAAGAGGGTGATTATGAATCTTTATGAATCTTCTCAGAAAGACCACAGGCCTAAAGCACAACACTGGAGCTGCCCAGTCCCTTATTTATACACGACTCAAAAGGCCACTTTCAACCTGCTGCTGCTTCTCCTCAAGTGCTTTGGCAACACCACAGGCACTAAATGCTTCTAGGGCTCAATATTTCCTAAAGTTACGTTTTATGCCTCGAGCAGGGCAGGATGATAAATCAGCTGATTATTCAGCTGATAATCTGAATGAATTTTCTTCACTGTGAGGGTGGTCAGACTCTGGAACAGGTTGGCCAGAGAAGCTGTGGCTGCTCCTCCCTGGAAGTGTTGAAGGCCAGGCTGGATGAGGCTTTGAGCAACCTGGTCTAGTGGAAGGTGTCCCTGCTGCTGGCAGGGGGGTTGGGACTGGATGAGCTTTAAGGTCCCTTCCAACCCAAACCAGTCTGGGATTCTACGGTTCTATGAATTACCAGATATAATTTCTGACTCAGAGACGTGAGTAATCAAAATGGAAGCTCCACCCAGAGCATTCTGAGATAAGAAAAGATGAAGAAACAACATTCAGAACTACGTCACTGGAAAGGGCAGAAGAGAATTTAGCTCCCGCAATAGCAACTATACCTTCCCTCCCTCCCCCCCCCTTATCTTTTTCTCTTTTTTCGTAAAAAAAAACAAAAAACAAAACAAAACAAAACAAAAAAAAAAACAAGAGGGAGAGGAGTATGTGACTGTGGAGGAGAATTAATTAATACCTGTCTTTATTCTTGACGTTGGGGGTTTCAGCCACAATGCCAGCGTACAGCCAAACCTGATTTCCATCTTTGTATTTTGCCACAACCCTGCTGCCAACGTAGTGTTTCTCGGGTGAGGGGTGATAGTCGTAAGCGATGTGATTGCCAGAAAGCAAACTCTTCCCTTTGTTATCAAATTTCACTTTGTACTTCTTCCCAGCACCTGAAAGACAATTCAACAGGGCAAGATAAATAAAACCCCAGTGATTTCATTGTACACTGTTCTGATCTCAGTTTGTAAGTTATTTTAAAGCCTTTCAGAAATTAATTTGTACAGTACAATATTATTGTGGAGATGTGTTGCTTTCACAACCCCTTCCAGATGGCACTGGGTGCTCTGACCCAGGAGGGGACCTGCTCTGAGCCTGATCAACGTTCCCCCACCCAAAGCACAGTGAAAGCCAGGAGCAGCGAGTCACAGCAGCACGTACCGACCGTCTGGATTGCAATCAGAGTTCCTTTGTGCCACGTTTTGGTTCTTTTCTTGCCCAGGATCCTCATGCCAACATTCAGGTCACCGTCATTGCTGAGATCACTCCCAGCCGCCGCAGGGCCAGCGGGCTGGACAGTGCCAGGAGTTTCCTGAGGGGTCTGTGTATCTGCCCAAGGAACAACAGCAGGAGGTAAGTTAGAAATTGTCCAAAGTCTCCCTCTTTTGTGTGTGCAATTGGAAGAACATCTGTTGGACTGAGACAGGAGATGTTCTTTAGCTTTCCTTTATCTCAGCCAGCCTAAGTGCCCTCATTTTAGCGGGCAGAGTAATTAGCAAGCCAGGTTTAAACATCATCAACAAGTTTCCGTGTTACAGAAACTGAACCACATGTATTTGCTTTCAGAAAGGGCTTAAAAGAAAAATAGGAATTTGGAATCAATGTATCCTCATGGATCTTTCCAGTGGGGAAACAGAATAGTTTTCTTTTTCTTCTTCAGAAAGAAAACTGGGAGGTCTAAGGTGCAGACAGGACCAGGGAAGGGCACACGCGGGTGCCAGCCCGTGTCTGTCAGCCCATGGATGCTCACACACACTGACCTTTCTGTGCATCCTGGGCATTTGTTTTCTTGTTCACAGCATCCATAAATTTCTGAACATCCTGGGCGGACTTTCTCATCGCAGCCATGGCTTCCCGCAGCTGAAGGGAAAGAAAAAGAAAGAAAATATGAAGAACCTTTTGTTTTTTTGCACCAAATACAACGCAGCGTTCCAGCAAAACCCCACTGCAGAAGGACACGACACTCGGGTCTTTTCCAACTCACCAGAGTGTGATCCTTTGTGACTCTGGGACTGCTGTTGCCTGTGTTTAAAAGAGAAAAGAAACGGTTTAAAATGGTTAAAAATCTTGGGGAAGAAAAATCCATCTTAGTTAAGCCACCAAAAGAAGAGGGAAGAGAGAAAAGCATCCACTCAAAAGCCTTCTCCGTTCCTGTCCAGAAATCCGCTCAGGGCTTGTGCTGAGCCACCCTCTCTAGATGCAAAACACGCTGCACAGGCAGCTCCCCCAGAGCAGTGACGGGGAAAATGGTCAGGCAGGGGGGGGAAGGTCACAGTTTGGGACTCCAGGAACTGTGGGATAGTTACAGACCTTGACAGACCACGTTCCTCAGGAGCTAACAGCATTTCCCACCCGATCCTCTCCTGCTTACGGAGCAGTGTGGCTTATGGGCGGCTTTACAATCCCCTTACTCTGATCCCTCTCAATCCCACCCTCCTCTCCAGGACACACTCTGCTCTCCATCCCTCCCCTCGCTACCACACGGCACAACGAGACACTGAACTGTGCTTCCAGCCCGAATCGATGCTCATGACATCATCATCGTCCTCATCTGGGATCTCAATCACTTCCATGGGTTTGGCAGCCGAGTCCTCATCCTCAGAGCTGCTCTCACGGTACTGGAGGCCCAGCGTGGAGTACAGATCCTTCACCAGGATCTCACATTTATCAATGGCTCTGAGGGGGAAAAAAGAAGATGGAAATGGGAAAAGATGAGGTGAGCCCAGCTCTGCATCCCACAACCCCGCAGAGATAAACAGGAACTGACCATTGGGGAGCTGCTAATTAAATACATTAAATACAACCGTGACAAGGTGAGGGAAGAGATCACTGGAAGGATTCAAAGCCACGGGGCAATAATTGTAATTATCCCTCAAGAACTACATGCAAATACAGAATAACGATGCAGAATATTGATACAGAATAATGATGCAGAATAACAGCATCAGGCTGCACCAAAGGGAAGGGACAGGGCTGGTGGAACCATCTCCCCCTCCTCAGCTCCCAGGCCCTGCGCTGACAGGGGGCTGCGACTCCCAAGCGCGCTCACCTCGAAGCGTCATCGAAGAGCCGGTCAACACGAGCCACCTCCTCTTCTTTCTGCTTCACACACTTCTCCAGCTCCTCCAGCTGCTGCTTCCTCTGCTTCACGCACTCAAACTTCTCCAGCTCTTTGTCAATGATATCTTGGAGCTCCTCCATGGAGATTCCCAGCTCCTCCATCACTTCTTGCTCCAGCTCTTTGATCTCCTGGGAATCCATTTCTGCTGCACCTGACACCAGGAGAAGGTGAGACAAGGTGGGTGAGACCCTGTCCCTACAGCACCCGCCAAGGCGCTCGCAAAGGCCGAACCTCGGGGTTCTTAAAGCTGCTCGAGAAGGAAACATTCGCTGTGTTGTCAAGAGAAAATCACAAAGAGCCCAAAATAACCCAAAGTGCAAGAAAACTGCGGAGCCAGAGGCACCCGGGACAACCTGGGACCCTCGACGTCTCCTCCTCCCATCTCTGCACCTCACCCCGATCATCCCCCACATC
>NW_010326005.1:0-9340 GCF_000700745.2 Antrostomus carolinensis
TGCGGCCGCCCGCCCGCGCCAGCCCTCTGCCCGCACCTGGGGCTGCGGGTGTCCTTGGGGCTCCTCTCAAAAACAACAGGAGCCCCAGCAAGTGCCAGAGGTTCCCGTACCACCCTCAGCTGAGGGCCGGGGCTGAACTTGCTGACAGGCCGAGGAGCAGACGCGAAAGCAGCGCCTGCCCTGCCTGGAAGCCTGAAGGGGACGAAGTTGCCCCGTTTGACCTTCGCGCCAGGGCTGGGTGTGAAGAAGGCTGCGGAGGGAGGTGTGGGGCCCTCTCCTCGCAGAGCGAGCCGAATCGTTACGGGATGCGTAGAACACAGCTTTTTGAAAGTTCTCACAGTATAAATGGAATTTGTAAAGAATATCAGCGTGACCTTCAGTAATTCTGCTTTGAGGCTTCTACTTACCATAGCTAAGTTTGGGCTAAATTTCAGTAGGTTTTTGAAACATAGTTAGGCACATGCTTCTCCACCCATAAAACTTCAGGGGCGTTGCTCATCTGTCCAAGTTGAGCACAGTGTAAGTGAATACAAAGACCAAGGCCTGGCACACAATTCATTAGACTGTTATGAAAAGCACAAAATCCAACAAAATGTTAGGAGAGAAAAAGATTATTTTCGTTTTGATTACTCTTATATTGAAACATCCTTTGTAGTTATGTTTTTCAGGTAGAAACATTCAGAAGAAATTCTAATACTTGATGATACACTGAAAATCATGTAAAACATGAACAGAATGTGAAAAGTTACACTACTCTTTTCCATGCCTGTACTCTTTTACTCTACCCTGATAGGTAGCTCCGTGAGCTGCTGCTCACAGGTTTGTCAGGCTGCAGGAGCAAAGGAAACAGTTCTCTTTTTGACCGTTTCCATTCACAAACTTGCTTGATTTCACAGTATTACTGCTTTAAAATGCTGTCAGCAGTGGCTAAAACAGCTACAGAACAGAAATTGCTTGAGATGAGAACTGAAAGCATATAGCCACAGCTTAATTTCCAGCGTAGTCACAACTCAGGTAACCGTACCCTCCCAAAACTCCAGTAGTACAGGTCACAACAGGCATAATAACAAGTCGCATGGGCTAGCTGCTGGATAAGTGCCTTAAACTTTTATGTGCATGTCAAGTTCATTCTGCGGTGCTTTCACCACTGTTCTCATACTGGTAGCTTTAACAGATTACAGAAAGTGCAGCTGTCGTACCTTCATTTGCAACATGCCACGTAAGAAACACCGTGCCACAGAAGCCTATATTCAGGAACACAACCCCCCCCCTATTTAGGATCTAAACATAGTATTTGCTCTCTCACAGAGCATCCCCTGTCCCTTATCACCTCAGCTCTCACCATGCTGACCATTCCAGAACAAACAGTCCAAAATCCAAAAGAGGCAGCAGCAGCAGCAATGGTTACAGTTTCCAAGTATGAGGGGAGGCTAGGAAGACAGTGGGAGAGGAGACGATGGGATAAGACAGGAGAGAGGCAGTTTCTATACCCCTTAGAGCTTTGCCAAATCTGAGCAAATTACATCACTTCTTACACACATGAAGCTGCGTTACACACACAAAGTCACAACCAGGGTACAGTGAGTCACCTCCCACGTGCCAAAGGATGCTCAGAGACCAACAGACAGGGAAACTTCAGTTCCAGTAAAAACCAACAGTGACTGGTGGCAGAGGGAGGAGGATGCAAGGGCAGGGACACTGTCCACTCTTATTGGACTTCAGGAAGAATAGAGTTGGCTTATTGCTTAAGACCAAGGTTTGATCTTCTGGAGGACAATCAACTTCTGAAGGAATCTCTGAGACTCCCATGTAAATGTTCATGAGGCAAAGCATATCTAGAAGAGACAAAAACAAACAGCCGAAGAAGACAGAAGTGTATGCAGTAAAGCTGCAAAGCACAGCAGGGCCTGAAAAAAGTAAGTAGAAAATACAGCATAGTGAGAGAAAAACATGGAGGCTGAAATAGGAGCAAAGGAGGTGATATGAAAGAAAACACAGGAAAAGGTATAGCACAGTGATAATGAAGAGGAAAAAAAAACCACCACTGAACAAAGCCCAGAAAATTTAGAAATATGCATATCTTAAAATAAAATAGTTACAGTGCCATAAGTGTCCTCTCCAAACAAAGCAGATGCACCCATCATTCTATGAAACTGCACAGGAAATAAAAGGAAGGGTCCTTTTTTCACACTGGAAAAATGTGGTGTAATATATTACCAGTATGCAGTCTTCATTACCCAGAGTAAAAGAAATGCAAAAAGTCAGTCAGAGTTAAAAAGGAATAAAGAATCTGGAATTTTAAAGCTATTTTCATAACTGAACATGTTACAGCACATGTAAAGAAAGTCTGGAGAGTTTTGAGGTTTTTTATTTTCTTGGGTGACTGCCAGCACCAAAAAACCCATGTATTGAAGAAAAAAAATTAAGTCATCATTCTTGTGTACAGCTTTTTTCCCCAAGATCTTGTCCAGGACATACTGATAAATATGGTAACTGCTTTCCAAAGCCAGCTGAAGATACATCTAGCTGTTCATTCCATGAATGCCCAGCCTTGGCAAACTGACCTGCTTTACTACTTCAAATAAACCATGAATGGATTTGTCTGGTATTCATGTAGAAGTATCTTCTTTACCTTCTGGGCATAGGAAAGCATTACTGTAAATAACAGTTCAGATTTCCTTCCCAGGAGCTATTGGGTTATATACTGCCCATAGTTTGGGCTGCATAACCTCTTAACAACAGCAGAGACTTGCATCCTGCACATCGAATCGGTCTCTGCTGTACTAAGCTTTCTCCAGGGTTTCAAATAGCTTATTTTAAAACACAAACCAACTACCCACCCTCCAAAATTCCTGTCCAGAGGGCAGGCCTTAACTCTTTCAAAGATAGACCTTTACGAAGTCCTCAGTTCTTAAGTCAGTTTCACATCCAATACTTTGGTTTTAGTTTCCTACAACCCTATAAAAACCATCTAATACACTTCAAGGTTTTTAATCTGCCAGTGATCCTTTTTTACAAAAGTTTTATTTTCTCTCTGACTGATAAATCATCAATTAAGTACAACCAGCAAATTAGCTGGAATGAGAAACTTAAAATGTTTGCCTTAAGCTTTTCTTAAATGACAGAGACTTGGTAGCACTATGGAATTAATTTAAGCACGTAATTGCAACATGAAGGGAAGAAATATGTGTGAAGATTTAATCTCATTAGTTAAAATAGTTACTTTTAATGGAAAACATGAAAAGCTTACCATTAAACCAGTTAAATAGTGACAGAGAACACTAGCTCTTCCAGAAAAGATGCTGAAAGAAAGGAGATGCTGTAGATAAGAGCAGTAAAAATCAGGGAATAGAAAATTTCATACTAAAAAAAAAAGGTGAGAATTAGTTAGTTGAAAATGCAGAAACAGAAGATATGGGGTTGGAAGAGATTAACTAATGTCAATACAGTTGCAAACGTGAATTTATTTACTAATGAAAACAACCAAATGAAATCACAACTAGCTATTTAATATCCTTAGTAACCACACCTCTACATTAAGTTTGCCATTTGAGAAGATTTTTTTTTTAATAAATTTATAGTCAGTGTTACAGTCTGTCCTGTTTTTTCTTTCTTGACTGATGATCTTTTATGGAGGTGCCTCTTTCTTTTGGACATTCAGATGACAGATGCCAAAGCAAACATTACACTTATATAATTAACTCGAACTCTTTGTTCCGTGAGGTACAATAAAACATTTAAAAGTACAACAGGAAGGTACAACAAAAGAATTGGGCATATACATTTATATTGGTCCAAGCTATGAAGCCTGGTTGACTGTACTGAGGTATTAATGACAAGAGAGCTAACTGAACATGGAGCTAGTCATACAGTGAGGCGCGTGAAGTTCCAGCAGTGGAAAGCCTACTTGGATGTGTACCTGATTGGGGGAACCCAAAGCTACATCATGAAGCCACAGGAGCAATCTGATGAGGCGGGAAGTTCAGGGAAGTGCACGCACCTCACAAGCTAGGCTTTAAGTGAGGAAGGAAAATAAGAAGACTAAGCAAACAGAGGTAGAAAGAAGGGAGGAACGGGCAGAAGCAATAGAAATGGGTGGCTGAAAATATACAGTGACAGGAAATTGGTACAGTTAAAATGCCTCATCAAAAAAGATTCTCATCATTAAAGGCTTAGTTAGCCATTGGGCACACATATATTCTCTATGGAACACAGAGTAAAAAAAAAAAAGTTGATCTAAGACTTCACATTTTATGAATTACATAACTGTATTAAGAAGCCATACTGGATACCACTTGCTATGCAGTAAAATTCATTAAAACAAAGCAGTTTTATCACTGAAGCTGCAGTGGCCTGTAATAATACAGTGACATTTGTGATCTCATTTAGGTTCCTGCTCCGGCAGGGGGATTGGACTAGATGATCTTTCAAGGTCCCTTCCAATCCCCAACATTCTGTGATTCTGTGACATTGTAAAGTGACATTGCTCATCTGTTTTTCATGAATATTGTACAGCGTTGCAACACTTAGTAAATGAAACAGAACAAAAATCAGAACTTTACTGGACTCGTAATACCACTGAGCAGTAATTAGCTCATTTGCCAAAAGTTACAGTAGAAAAGGAAAAAAAAAAATTGAGGTTGTAACAGATTTTACATTTCTTGTACCAACACTAACTGGGGGCAATCGTCAGCTTCTGGAAAACATGTCAGTAATTTTTGTGGCAAATACATGCGCAAGAAAGAAGAAGAGTATGTGAATATATGCCTCTTTGCACAGTGCAGGATGAACAAGCGTGTTGGGTTTAGCACAACCGTAGCTCCATCAAGTTTCAGGGAAACTACAGAACCGAGCTTAGGAAGAAGCAAGTTTATTCAGCAGCTCTGTGCACTGAAGACAATTACTGCCTCTTAGAACTTCAAAAACCTTATAACGGCTATCATAATTGTTCTGTGACTTAGGTATTTTTCTCTTTTTCTTTTCAGATTCTTTTTCCCTCCTCTGTTTCTGCAACTTGCATTTCAGTATCTTTTGCACTAAAAATCTGAGTAAGACAAAATTATTAATACCACTGATTTCCAATTGTAATGCTCTAATCTATTTAGTTACATTCCATAGCAAAAACTTTGCCTCTAGATATTTGTAAATCATTTCAAAGTGATGCAAACAGTCAGAATCAGACTTACAAATGAGATGATGGTGAATTAATAGACCAACCAACAGTGGAGTTAGCAGAGGGGCTAAGCAGGTCTGCATCCTCTTCCGACCACTTAACACCAGTCACGATAATGCTGAGCAAAAGCTCTAACACAAATTACAGCAGTAGAAGCTAAAATCCAGCTGCAGACAAATTAAAACTGGTGTTGGTGTTCACCTAGCTCCTTAAACAGAGACTACTGGAATTCTGTTGTAGCATATACGATGTCTTCCTGTTCTTTCATGCTGTGCCCTAGTATTAAACAAGCCTTGATGTCAGTCAGAACTATACTCCACTAGGTACATTCCAAAATTTTTTAAAAAGTACTATATTTAATTGTGATCATCAGCATTTTATAAACACATAGGTAGTTATGCCACCTATTAGAAATTTTTATCTCTAAAGAAAACAGAACACTCAAGAATTAACACTCTGGTGAGTATTCCAACTCTCTTGGGAAAATAAGCCTACAGCAGAGTTTATTTTTTTCTCTGGGAAAAACACAAACCAAACCAAACCACCCCCCCAAAAATACTACTAACTGGAAAAATGACATAGCTAATCAGTTTTATTAGGGCAAATCATTAACCCTCCTTCAAATGACAAGGTTGTGTCCTTGTTTTTCTTTATCCTTGTAAGTATCACATTGTAGGAAACTATTGCTGGAGTGCTGCATTTAATTTCCACCTCTCTGTGCTTGCCTATCATCTTGGATTAAGCAGGTGCATGTTTTTCTAGCTGAGCTGCTGGCCTTCCACTGGGAATTCATAATTTCATTCACTCTTAATACATACAAAGCATAAAAGCATATAAATACATAATTTCTGAACCTGGAACTGCAGTCTTGCTTCCTTCTTTTAGTTCCATGCACGTTTCAAACAAGCTGGTTTACTTGATCAAAAATAAAAGGTACCTGCAAAGAACACAGATTTATAGTTTTTTTCTTATTTTGATGAATAATAATAAGATTGTGATTTTTTTCCTCCTCTTCCCTCCTCCTCACTTCTCATATTTGAAGGGGCAGAGAGGTATTTTCAACTTTAAACAAATGTTAAACTAAAAAAGTAGTCTCATGTCAAAAATATTAAGGCAAAGCCAATGAATTGCTTGAATTCTTTAAATATTTGGGAGAATGTGTTTACATATTGTTCCCTTCTCCATTTTCTCTCTGCTGTTTTCTGAAACATCCAAGTCACAGTCACTTTCTGTACTATTATATTAGGAAAGATGAAACTCACACTCAACTTCAAAGTGCACACTTGTTAAAATTTGTTACTCAAGCTGAATGCCTAGATATAGTCTATAAGAAACCCTAGGTACCTGTAGTTAGGCCAGGGACATCTGAGTCCACCCCTGCTCTCCATCCACACCTGAGAGTTACTGGAGGGGAAAACAAAAAACCCCCAAACAAACAAAACCAACACAACAAGAAAAAAATAAAACCATGAGGAGCTAGAGCAGTGAACAACACAGTTTTGAAGACAATGTCTTTACTTTTCCACCAACTATCACAGAATGGCTGAGGTTGGAAGGGATGTCCATAGGTCCTCTGGTCTAATCCTTTCCTGCCCAAGCATGGCCACCTAGAACCAGTTGCCTAGGACCGCGTCCAGACGGCTTGTGAATATCTAAGGAGTGAGAATCCGCAACTGCGCTGGGCAACTGGTGCCAGTGCTTGGTCACCTCCACAGTGAAATAAAAACACCTATTTCCTGATGTTCAGAGGGAACCTCCTGCATTTCAGTTTGTGTCCATTGCCTCTGGTCCTGTCACTGGGCACCGCTGAAAAGAGCCTGGCTCTGTCCTCTTTGCACCTTCCCTTCAGGTATTTATAGACATTGATGAGATCCCCGCAAGCCTTTTCTTCTCCAGCTGAGCAGTTCCAGCTCTCTCAGTCTTCTCTCATAGGAGAGATGCTCCAGACCCTTCATCATGTTTGGGGCCCTTTTACTGGACTCTCTCCAGTATGTCCATGTCTCCCTTGTACTGGGGAGCCCAGAACAGGACACAGCACTCCAGGTGTGTCTCACTAGTACTGAGCAGAGAGGAAAGATCACCTCCCTTGACCTGCTGGCAATACTTTGGTAGTATGTAGTAAGTATTAAAGTAAGCATTCCAGAAAATGAAAATATTGTATTCTGACAATTTTTTTAGTGTAAATTTTTGCATATAGTTTGAAGCCTATATTTTCCACTTGTGATAGAAAAAGAAGCTATTAAGGGACCACAGCATGTCAGAAAAACTGTGATAAGGATCACTACAGGATAAAGCATTGCTATCATTTTCAAAAACAATGGTAATGTCTTATACAACCCACACAAGTAGCATGTTGCCATACACCTTCTTACGCTGCTTCCTGCATGAAATGTTCCCAGTGGTGCCTTACACTATTATAAATTAGCAGCAACCACTATTGCTCCCAGCACTATCAATCTACAGAGACACTACAAAAGTCACCTAACATTGTACCACCAGATGTTAGGGGAGATTTCATACATCAAGTTGAATGCACAGGTGTCACCTGGAATAATTTTTTGTGAGAAGATTTTGTATAATAGTTATATACTTGTTTCCTATAAAGTCATTAACACATACCTGTAGTGGCTGGTTTCTCATTATAGCAAGTGCAACATTTTTTCCACCAGACTTCACAGCAATGAAAAAACAGGACAGTAGCATACAATGAAACCATTAAAACAATTATATTTACCAAGCATTTCACATTTTCATGAAGGAAAGAAGCCCAAGCTTTTCTTGAAGCGTTTATCACGTGCTTTTTACAGGATTGCTTCTTCGCAAAGCTGATTGCCAATTCGATGGTGCCCTTTTGAGCTCCCGTAGCTTCTTCTGGATAATTTTTTTCCAAGAACTCTTACCCAGTTTTAGCATTCCCACCAGTTGCACTGGCCTGTGGAGGACAGAAAGGAAGTTATAAATCTCACCACGACATACGTTAACTTACCTGCTATCATCAAATCTTTTAAAGGCTCATGTACATTTCACACTGGGACCACTCACTATCACTATGCAGTGCACAACTTGCCTGTCTGCTTGGTCAGTGATTTCCCCTTGCAGCTTCTACTTAGGCTCCACTAATGTTTCAATACTTGATCTTAGGGTATCTGGGAACATAAATACGTGAGAACAGCAGTTCTTAACTTTTTCATGCCACACGTCTTTTTCTTTGTGTAAACTATTTTAGCAACTCTGTGTTTGCTAAAACCTCTTCAGATGTAGAGCTAGGGGAAAGGACAGAAATTTCAAAACCATTTAACACAGTCCTTTGAGAAATAGTTGAAGAAACTCAAATTAAATTCTGTCCATGGGGGAAGCATTCCGAGTAAGCCAGGATGTAGAATACTTCTGTAACCAGTGTAGATCTAGGTTCACAGTTTTACAAATGCTGTGTTGTTTGTGGTGTTTTTTTCAGTTAAAAGCGAAGATGTTCTGTTCAGAAGAACTGCAAAAATTTGGTACCTATTTCTTTACATCAGAGAGAAAAAAGAAAAGGCATACACAGGGCTTCTCTCAAATGGAATTCAATTTTTTTTCAGTTTCGCTGGTGTCTAAATTGCTGTAAGAGCTTCCTGGTGAACTGAGGAGTGTCCACGTGGTCTGCTGTGCAAGACTGGTTTTTGGTGCTGCAGCTATTACATTTTCTTGCAATATCTAGTTAATAAATATTTGTAGTGATTCAAGGATTATCTTCCCCTTTCTGAAGTTTAATTAAAAAAATATTCCAATGTAATAATAATTTAAAAATCACCAACATTTGTTCATTTAAAAGGGAAGTGGAAAGTGGGCAGAAGTTTCATCTGGGTTTACTGAGGAGCTGATTATGACTATCTCCACCCATGCCATGACTTCGTCAACTAACCATATCCCTGTGGCCCAACTGCCAACACACCTCTGCCAATCCTGCAGGCAAGGTTCCATCAGCATTTTCTCAAATTAAAATGAGAATGGCAAAAATGGTGTCTTGCACTGTTTACAGTGAAAAAAAATGACACCCAGAAAGTTGTTTTTCTTTTCATGTTTACAATACCATCATTAATAAACCAGTTGTCAGATTCCATATACCCTCAGCTTTTCACAGGCTCATTGCTTGATCTATCCAATGTCTAGCTGCATGTCCCAGGACTC
>NW_010326005.1:9357-19460 GCF_000700745.2 Antrostomus carolinensis
AGTATTGTGATAGCTCATGAGCACAGCGGTCTGTATTTTGGTCTGAGTTCATTAGAGATGAAAGAAATCCACAGGACAGGGGAAAAGCAGATGGTGACTAGAACTTCCCTGCTTTCTGGCTCTTGAGAATCAAGCAGAGAACATGGACTGTAATCCAATTAACTACACCCTCGAGGCAAAAACTAGGGAATAAGAAGCAACTACTGGCAGGTCCCAGCAGGACCGGGAACCAAGAAGGAACTGTGATGGGCACATTAAGGTATAGAACAATAGAAGACTGCAAAGCAAAAATGCTACCACTTGCATTGATAGGTAACTGCTACTCTGCACTCTCCTCGGGGAAAAATAAAAACAAATAAACAAACATGCAGTAATTAAGGAAGAAGGAAATAAAGAATTAGGACTTCTCCTTACCTTTTGTTCCCAACCTTCAAGCTAAGAACCCAAATCTCAGAGCAAAAGGGAAGTTAGAAGGGATGTAATGCTAACAGCAAGACTGGCCATCACCTGACATTAAGTTATCTAAAAGGCAACTTTCCCCACAAAGTTTCCTAAATGGAGACAATGCAAAGTGTTTACTTACTTGGTAGTTCTAGCAGCTATGTTAAAGCCACCAATAGCATTAAGAGGTGTAAGAAAAATGGCAAAAATATCAAACTGGTAACACTAGCATTTACAGTATCAACATAGTAATGAGAAATACTTATATAATAAAACTCTCCACTTGGAAACAAAGATAGGTCAATACAGAAGTGATTTTTACTATTCAACTTTCTCTTTGGATTTTTTCTTTCATCGATGGACAGAGAGAAATTCATAAAATACACAGAGCGTACATAAAACTAGTTTAAGACTTAAAAGGATCCTTATACCTTTCAGTCCTTTGCGTCAAAGCAAATGTGATCTTTGATTTTGCCTTCACCAAGGCACATACACTTACAGGTCTGTGTGAGTTTAAATCTGTTCTACAGAAAAACTGTTCTAATTGACCCATAACCAAAGCACAGAAGCTGTTACAACATGCTGGCATACTATCTTCCTCCCTCCTCTTCTCCTACTAAGTTTGGAAGATACTTATTTTCTGAGCAAATTAATCCAAAGCCTTCTGAGCTTCTGAGTAAAGGTGGACACCACTCCTGTCTGCACTGAGGAGACCAATCCACTGCAGCAGCTTTCAGCTGCCTTAGCTACACCTATGCCAGAACAGAAAAACTGTCAGTGCCTGGGTCCAGACCTGGAGCTTAGTTAGCTCTGTTGCTACAATGGCCTGTGGCACACATTGGGAACAGGCAGCCGGGACACAGTGAGCCCATTTTGGAGGCAAGGAGAGTCTGGTATGAACATGGTCTTGGGGACAAAAAGCGGGCTTTGGCAGTTTTGCTCACTAATGAAGAGTGAGCTCCCTCACACGAGCTCCTGTGCTGTAAGGGCTTTCAGCAACTACTAGGCACAAACTCAGCAATGGAATTACAACATTAATTTAAAGTGGTAAATATCTGATTGATTGAGTACAAAGTATGGACAGTCAGGTGTGACCATTCCTTTAGACAGAGAACTTCCTCAACCCTGCCTCTACTTGTTTTCTAATAATAATAATAATAATAATAATAATAATAATAATAATAATAATAATACTCTTGGTCATTGCCGCCATGACCAACCAACATATTCCCCTGCAGCAGTTCCCCTGCAACTGGAAAGCAAGCCTAAATATAATCATCCAGATTGCTCTCTTGCTACTGCTTCCAGTGGCACAGCTGCAACGCAGGTAGGGAGAGCTTCTAGTGTGAACAGACCATACACAGAACAGTTCACTATATTTATTCCAGTCCTGCTTGAGTCAATTACAAAAACCTGTGATCAAGAGCAAGGTATGACTCAAAATTATCTGGGACAAAAACTCCAATAATGCCCTAGTTGCTGTTTGTGTTCTTTCAAATACAGCCGATATGTGGGTTTTCAGTACCTATACAGAAAAGTTTGTATAAAAAGTGACAAAAGAACAAAAGAATCACAAAGAAACACAAGACACATTTCAAATGGATTTTTTCTGTATGAACAGGCTACTGTTTTTTGCAGCAATTATCAAGCCTTTGTAAAGCTGTTACATCTATGTATGTATTTTTGCTATAGCTTATTATAACTTTATTTCCAAATCCAAGTATGCTTCAGTGCCTTAGTCATCTTAAAACCTTCCTTCTGATCCTGTTGATGTTTGGTTCAGAATTCAGCATCCAATGTCCGAGACATGCACTGACTATGCAAAAACTTTTAATGCATAAAATTGATTCTTCATACAGTACATATATGCAGTGCTTACATGTACGTACTTAGATACTTACAGACTATATATAGGTATTAAGTTGACCCTTACTTTCCAAGACTGGTAGGTACTAGATGGATCTGTCTGGTGCAGTTCAGGACTCCTGATGCTATCCAAGCCCACAGTCAAGGCAGACATACCAAAAGGTCTACAGCCATTGCTTTTTGTGCAGCACTGGGGGAAAGCTGACCAGTTTTGGCATCCCAGAAAATTAAGAACTTTACTGTCCCCATACACAAGCATAGCACAAGAGTGAAAAAGCTGGATAAAGGTATTCACAATTAAACTCTTCATTTACAATACAACAGCTTATTTCCGATCAGAAGTCAGTTTGTGGTCAGTGTTCTAGTTGCACAAATCCGTTCAAGTCATGCACAAGAAACTGCATCAAAATAAGACTTCACTGCAAAGAAAATACTCCCTGTTAAAACCACACAGACTACAGGAATTAAGGCTTAATCAGATTATCCTTTAACATGAGCTCAGGCACAGCTGTGAACAGATTTGAAGGGACATCTCAGACAGTTGCAATCAACCAGCCTGCTCACTGGTGTCCTGCTAGTCTTTAGTATCTGAAAATTAGAATCTGTATCTGTGAGATTTACATTCAATTTGGCCTTTCACTTTGCTGTCTTCTGTAAGGGATTTTGTTGTTTTCTTTTTAAGTTCATATTTTTATCTCAACTCTTATACAGTAATATGGTTTTGTCTCTCTGCATTATTATTTTCAAATTATGCAATAAAGTTCTTCACAGATCTGTACATATGAGGAACAACTATGTTTGCTGCTGCTCCTTAAAATAAAAGTGATTATAATGGTGATTATTTTCTTGTGAAAGACGGTTATTTTTCTCAAGTGATACTCACTTTTTTTAAGAAGTCATGCAAAGGAAACTAAACCTGACTTCCTTTTTTTACAGATAATAATAGAAACAATCAGTTTGTTTTCAATACTAAGAATCATCTGACGCTTTTAAGCATAAACCTAAGAGTGTCAAACTGCTTACCTGCTAAAGTTGCAAAACAGCGTGTGGTATATTCTACTGTGACTGGACCCTGGAGAGTCAGTTTATGGCACTGTTAATCACTATTCTGGCACCAGCAGCCAGGTCTGCATAATCATAATGATAAAGTCATCACAAAGACTCCTTCATTAACTAGCAACAAATTATTATTCAAGAAGGAGCAAACCACTGCAACTCTTTTTTTAAGTCAGAAACTGCTGAAAAAGCAATTCAAGAACAAATTCAAAACTGCACACAGAAGTAACTTTATTCTAACAGAGAAACAGCAATTTTAAGTAAATGTCAGGACTGTTACAACAGTTTTTAAGTTTACAGAAAGTTAACTTTGGCCAGCAAAAATCACCTCCCTCGACCTCCTGTGGCCAGCAGGTCGAGGGAGGTGATTCTCCCCCTCTACTCCACTCTCGTAAAGTCCCACCTGGAGTACTGCATCCAGTTCTGGAGCCCCCAACACAAGAGAGACATGGACCAGTTAGAACAAGTCCAGAGAAGGGCCACCAGGATGATCCGAGGGCTGGAGCACCTCTCCTGTGAGGACAGGCTGAAAGAGTTGGGGCTGTTCAGCCTGGAGAAGAGAAGGCTCCAGGGAGATCTTATAGCAGCCTTCCAATACCTGAAGGGGCCTATAGGAAAGCTGGGGAAGGACTTTTTATAAGGGCAGTTAATTGTAGAACAAGGGGTAATGGCTCTAAACTGGAAGAGGGCAGGTTTAGATGAGATATTAGGAAGAAGTTCTTCACTGTGAGGGTGGTCAGACACTGGAACAGGTTGCCCAAGGAAGTTGTAGATGCCCCCTCCCTGGAAGTGTTCAAGGCCAGGTTGGATGAGGCTCTGAGCAACCTGGTCTAGTGGAAGGTGTCCCTGCTGATGGCAGGGGGGGTTGGAACTAGATGATCTTTAAGGTCCCTTCCAACCCAAACCATTCTATGGTTCTATGATTCTATGAACTTACAGAATTAAATGTGGATTTAGCCCCTGCAAAAAACACATATGAAAAGTACCTTGCTCCCTACTATACAGAATCACAGAATCACAGATATACCACATATCATGGTTTTGGTATTGTACAACTCCCCCCACTCCACAGTACTGGGGAACTGGAGTAACAGCACCATAACAGCATGTAAGAAGAGAGGGTTGCTGAGGTACATCGTTATTCTTCTTCATTAAAAGCTACTGTCGAAAATCCAAGGTACATTTAACATTATAACTTTCCTGACGAGTAGGTTCCTGATTTCTCAATTTCCTAGTCAATTATTCAGTCACTGGTCTAGTTCTTCATCCTCCTATCCTCCCACAAATTCATCCGCTTGTAAGGCCAGTGAAAATACTCAGCTTCCAAAAGTAAAAGATAATTTTTACATTTTGAAGTTGGATCATTTGATGAGCCATTTACTACAAAAAGTTGAAAATTTCTTCTATCACTTCAAACCCCCCTTTTAGGGAGCAGCTCCATGTTCAGCATCAGCCAATCTAAGATCACACTGCTATCAAAAAAGGAGATTCCCTGATCTTCTGTCCCCCACTGCATCTTCTTATTCTCTCCATGTTTGGATGAGCTGTTCTGCAGCTTTTAAGTCAGATCAGTGTGTTGACCTGACTCAAAACTAATTTTTTTTTACAAGCCGAGTTTTATTGTCATCCCTTCTGAAAGCATGCAAAGAGGAGTTTCATATCCTGATAGCATGACCTAAATTAAGATTGCCACAAAAAGCAGCAGTTCTGTTCTTGTCAACCATTTCCACATAGACATTCCTGCAGCTTCCCCTGAACTAGGTTTAACAATCATACAATTTTGTGGTAACGCACCAAAAGAATTCAGTTTGCACCCGATCAGTGAGTTTAGGACTATTTTATTCAGTAGCAGCTTGCATGCACAGTTGGTTAGGTGTAACATCAAACTGCAGCCTCAGTGAGTTGTAATAATGGTTTGAGAACCAGAAAAGGACAGTTCCATCTCCTCCCTCAACTTCTTCCTTCACTCCCATCTTCCCTCACAGAGTTACAGAGTTCATACAGTTACACATTGAATCAAGTCAAGAAACCTTTTCTTCCTGGCTTACCTCTCTGATGGTTTACCATGCCTCAGCCAGGCAGCAAAGCCAGCGCAAAAGTGACAGTGGAAGAGCACAGCCTGGAGTAAGACCTTTGTCTTGCAGTGGCAACTAGCCAAGACCAGTCAGTTTAGTGGTCACATGAAACTGTATGTTGAGATGAAACGTATGCTCTGCGCAGTTTTGGTAACTAATTTGCTGAGTTTCCATGCAGTTTTGCCTTCATTCAATCCTCATCTGAAGGAAAATATTCCTTGCAGAGGCAAATATTCACGTGTTCATATACAGAACAAGGGTCTCATAAATGAGATGGGCATGCCAAGAGGTAGTTTCAAGGGAGGAGGAGGAAGACAGCAGCACACATGCAAGCCCGAAGGTGTTTTCCAATTCTCCAGGAATATTTCCAGTATCATCGTGGTTTGTTTTGCTGAATTTGATCTCTAGGTTTGCCTTTCCTCTTTCAGTCTGCTTATTGCTGTTGCACCCAGTACAGAGCAGCTTCTGCTATCCAAGGGGCTTGTCCCTGCTGATGAGATTCAAACAGACCCATGTAAGATTTTTTTTTTTTAAAAAGAGACACCAATAATTTTTAAAAAATCAAAATAATTCCCACTGGCCACATAAGAATCCTTCAGCTATATTCAAATCAGTTATGTACAAACCCAAGCCTTCATATCCTAGTACCAATCTCACAAACCACCGTGTCCATCTTCACAATGTTTTTGAAAAATCCAGTCTGTAAAGGTCTTTTACATATATCCATAACTGCATCAGAATGTATTGTGGAGCAATAACACGAGGAACAATACCTGCAAAAGCCAGACAGACATGATCACCAAGTGCATACATTTTCCTCACAGTGCCTTCTTCTTGAAGTTTGGTGACAGATTTTTTTGTGTACCCAACACAGCGGTATCCAGCCCTCAAATTTAGCCTGTTAGATGAGAATAAAGAAATGTTATCTGCAATATTAACTTTATTTATGTTATGCAGAGGAGATGTTATAATACTAAGTCTTTCCACAAGGACATAGGCAAACAGCTATGTGGAGGCTGTGTCATCCTCTCTGAACAATAAATAATAATGTCTGACATCTGTTCACAAGGAAAAATGATAAGGTGTGGTAAACATCACAGCAAAAAGTTTCAAAGCTGCAAAAGTTGTGGTTCACAAATACAGTACAGAGAGGCAGCCCCTGAACAAAAGGCTTGCAACCAAAGTAGAAAACAAAGGAAATAAGGTGGTTACAGACACAAGAGCCCAGGGAGATAGCAAGACAACACAGATCAGTGTGATAAGCAGTATTCTCAGTATACTCACTGTTTATAGGTACAGTCATGGCTAAGCTGATCTAAAAGTTAACTGCTGACAAAGAAGGGTAATTCTGCCCCATTCTACTGCCCCAGGAATCGTCTTCCCTCACTTTGACATTGAAACTAATCTGCTCACAATCTGTGTAACTCAACAGGCAGAAAACTGCTTTTACAGAAAAGCAATTGTTTTTCTGTTAATTTTGCTTCCTTAAACATCTCACTACACAATCAGATGTGTGAAATTGATGGCATGGGAGACAGAGTGGGAACACGTGGCCACAAGTGAGTGTAGAGGGGGCTGAAGGAAAAACATGGCTTTTGGTAGCAGCTAGCTGTGAGGTTTACTTAGCTATAAGATAATGCCAGACTGCAACTTAAATGCTGACACTGGTTTCATAGGTATTTTGGCGGGGAAGAGTTTTGAAGGTAGACAATGAAGTACCGTAGACATTTATGAGAAGCTCCTTTCATATCCACAGCTGGAAAGAAAGAAAGAAAGATGAAGACTGCTGCTTTGAAAACTTCTAAGAAAGACTAACGGAAAGGATGTTAGGGTCAACATCTCAAGAGCAGATAAGAACTTTGTTTCCTTCTCAGTTGGTTTGAAACTCGGCATTTGCCCTCATAAAACCTTTTTCTTAGAAGACGTACACTACATACAAAACTCATCCTTTTTTTACATGACTTCCTTGTAATAAATATTCTCCTTATCACTGACCAAAGCTTTGCTACATCACAACTAACGTCAAACCTCTCAGTTTCTGTGACTATCTTATACAAAGTATACAGAGGATAAAATACTACATAAATGAAAGCAGAAAAGTGTACATTATTTTAAAAAGAGATAAGATGATATCTTTGGGCATTTAGGAAGAGTAATAGACTCTAGTTTCATACTTCTACTATAAAATGTTTGCTCTTTAAAAAAATCCAAACCAACAGGTATGTACAATCTAGCTGTCAATTCTACTTGTTTTAGAGCTCATATAACTGTCATTTTAAATTGGCCAGTAAAAGTTTTCACAGGCAATTTCTTGTTACATTTTCAATCCATTACAAGTTTTGTCCTCTGTTCTAGCAAAATTACCTCTATTCTTGATTCACGGGTTAGAATTTCTTGTCCATGCCAGTATCTCATCAACTTTTCAAACTGATGCTGACCAAACACTATGAGAAAGTTTGGGAAAGACAAACATCAATGAAAAATAAAATCTATACTTAATATTTTCAATAAACATATAAACCCTAAATCCTACAATACAGAATTATTCCAAACTGAATTATTCCAAATAGCTAAATTGGCAGGATAAAATGATGTGTCTGCCACATATGGCAGAATCAAAGGCCCACTTGGATCGAGTAGGAAAGAACGTAGCATTTAGAAAACTGCATAATTATTTTTTTGGAGCAACAGTACTTGTGCAAAAATATATACACACTAATACAGGAATATATTTAGAGAGTTATGCAAAATCACATTTTATCATTATCAAAGACTAGTAGTATTTAATAATAAAGTGTAGACCATGTTATTGAACAGAAGAATCCTTTTTTATTCCTATAGAATCAATACGAGAGAGGCATAGGTACCATTATGGCCCACATTCCCATCAGTAAGGTTGCTGATTAGTCTTTTAATTTAGAATTTTTCTTACTGATATCCAGAGCAAACTCAAATTGATTTTCAGATGGATTCAATGGTAAGATACATTGCTATTTTACTTGCAAAAGAATACATAGCAATTATGGAATAACACTGTGATACTTTTCTAGAGTATCTTTTTAGACTCGAGTCATGCTTCAAAATGTCATGCTGAATAAAAGGAAAAGATGGGGAATGGTAAAAAGCATTGCTACATCCTTAAAGCAAAATAAATACTAGAAAGCAACAGTTAACTATTTTTTTTCTGGTTTCATATGTTGCTTAGAGAAAATTATAGTCAATTCCTCTTTGTAGGTTAGTTCAAAGGCAGTTTACCTGTTTCTAGCACATATCCCTTGTTGCCCTCATTCTAAAAGAAGACCAAGGCCTGTAGTTCCTTGCTATGTATTCAGCATCCCAAGAGGAACAAACAAAGCAAGAAGACCAAGGCCTGTAGTTCCTACCTTGCAAATACCAACTTCTCCTCATGGCTGCAATCTCCTGTTTTGTACAGCAGACATCATGTACCCTGGGACCCTGTTCTCACAGACTGCACTCACATGAAGCATCTTCTCTTTTTTGCTCCTGCTTGAAAAGGAACATACATGCATAGGTACATATTATACATATAGAGAGTTATATATATATATATATATATGTATTTAAAGTAATGCAAGTTAGAGACAGTACAATTCAAAGCAACCATTGACTGTACCTGCACACTCTATGTTATAAATTTGGACTAGATAAAGGAAACATTTCAAAATGTCATAGTTATTTTTCGTAGTGATTTTCTTGGCTCTTGAATATACATACATACATACTCAGTTACTGTATTTCCACTGATGATGAGGCTACTCAGAACAGAAAGGTATAAATGATTGAACTTTCACTAGAAAGGAGGAGTTTTGTCCTCCAGTGAATCATGTGCCTTTTGAGTGGTTCAAATGACTCAATTACTGCGCACGTAACAAATACAGAAACGGGGCCACTTCTGGAAGGATGAATTTCATGGTACAAACGATGTGATACGTGTCTTTAACATAAGTTTATTTTGGTTTCTTTTTAAACATTATAAAATATGAATATGTTGTATCTGTCATTCCATACTAAGAGTGAAATGTATGCATTGTGTGTATAAGAAGTGCTATAGAGCCTCACTCTGCAACTGGATCTCCAGTCATCATACTTTTATCCTTAAAAATACCTGAAAAGTGGAAGAAAGCAAGCAAGAAGCAAGAATCTCGCAGATATTAAGCAGAAAACCACAAATGCACATTCAATACAACAAGATTTTAGTTAAAAGTATATTTTCCCAAATTGGTTTCAAGCACAGTAATACTCACAAAGCATATTTACAGAAATGTGAGTACATTGTTTCTTTTGCTGTGCTTTGTTGTCACTGAGGTGCTGTGTTAGAGAAATGGCACCACTGATTATTAACAGTGACAGGACTATCTCTATAATCTATTTTTGGTCAAACGTAACTGTATTCCCTGCTTTGTATTTCATTGTATAATTTATTATTTTTATTCATCAAAAGAATTAATCTTTTAAGATTTTAAGACCTTCTGATAAAATATACAGTGACTTTGAAATAGGCTATGTATAGAAAGTTAAAGAACACAATGTTAAATGGCTATTTAGTGTTGTCCTATGATTTAAAAAGCAATATACAGAGTATATCAACAAATAAAGCAGACAAAAGAGAACAAAACCAAATGCCATTTATGTGAGACAGCAGCA
>NW_010326005.1:19481-19706 GCF_000700745.2 Antrostomus carolinensis
GCCTTGGGATGGATGAGGAGTCAACTGGGAGCTGCTGGGGCAGAACAACATGGGCAAAGTATTTCTGGGTGTCTGCTACAAGACCCCTGATCAGGAAGAAGCAGAAGAGGCCTTCCTCAGACAGTTGGAAGAAACTTCATGTTTGCAGGCCCTGATCCTCATGAGGGACCTTAACCATCCTGATATCTGCTGGAGGGACAGCAGAGCAGGGCACAAACCATGTAA
>NW_010326006.1:0-381 GCF_000700745.2 Antrostomus carolinensis
TGGAGGGGGGGTGAGGATCTGCCCAGCCCTGTGGGGTGAGGTGGGGGTGGGACTCACGGGCGTGGGCCAAGCTGAGTGCCCAGAGCCGGAGGTAGGATGCGGTGTTGGAGACGCAGCCCAGGCAGTACTCGATGGTGTGGATCGCCTGGTGCATGAAGATCTCAGCAAAGTCCAAGTGCTGTGGGGATGGAGGGGACATGGGACACCAGCGAGGGGCACAACCACCCCTATCCCACCACCCGAGCCCGCTGGACTGGTGCTCCTCACCTCGGCATCAGGGCTGTGCCCCCCGCTCTCCACGTCCTCCTTGGTGGCATTGACAGAGTTACCAGCTTCCTGCCCCTCCAGCAGCGGCTCCCTCTCCCCACCCGCCCACGGCTG
>NW_010326006.1:479-1416 GCF_000700745.2 Antrostomus carolinensis
CGGCGGGACAGGTAGAGCGGTGTCCCCAACAGCAGTACAGGCCCCGACGCCAGCGCCAGCACCACCAGCACCATCTGCACCGGCACCTGTGGCACAGGGGACACCATCTCAGGGTCTTCTCCAGCATGGGGAAGTCAAGCTGAGAACGGTCCCACTCATGACACAAGCTCCCCCGCTGCTCCCAGCTGGGCAAAGAGAAGACATGAGGTGCTACCTGTCCCCGGTAGAGCGGGAGGTTGTCGGCGTTGGAGGTGAAGAGGAACATGTCGATGAAGTGGATGAGGATGCTGGGGGCGAAGCGGGAGTCGGCGGCGCTGAACTTGATCCATTTGTAGAAGATGAGGAAGACGAGGTAGCCGAAGAGCGCCAGGAGGAACACCACCTCGGGCAGGAACTCCAGCACCAGCCGGTGCCGCTGTCGGAAGTGCCTGGGCAGGGGGACATCAGCCGGGCTCAGCCTGGCACGGCGTGTCCTCACACGTCCTGGGTTCCCACCCCAATGTAGAGGTTCAGGACTCCACTCGCCCACACCACAGATTAATCCAGCTCTGGTCCACCTTGGCTTGACCATGGGTGGTCAGAGGCCATGGCTGCAGCCACGGGGACTCACACATGGTTGAAGATCCCCAACACGACACCAAAGCCCATGTGCACAATGCCCAGCACCACGGACATCTTCATCTTGAAGGAGTTGAGGAAATTGAGGTGGTTGGTGGCCAAGCTCCAGATCTGTCATGGACAAGGTGGGTGAGACACTGGGGACATCCCACCGAGGGTCCCATCCCATCCTCTCCCTGATGGGGCACTCACTGGGTCGATCCCGAAAGGATAGGGTCCTTGGAAGACGCCGGTGACGTTGGGGTCCAGGGTGAGGGACGGGTGGGTGGCGAGGTAGGCAGAGCTGTGGGCAGAGCGAGGGGGTGTCAGTGCAGGCAGG
>NW_010326007.1:0-652 GCF_000700745.2 Antrostomus carolinensis
CCGACAGCTCTCCCGCACCGACAGCTCTCCCACACCAGCCAGCACTTCTTACAGCTGCTGGACTGGAACCAGCAGTTCGGAGCTGAAATGCTCCCAAGGCTTCTCCCGGGACTGTAGCACTGCACAAGCAGCACCACTTCACTTCAGGATCCAAGAGGTGTGTAAATGCAAAGGAATAGTCTCATTTCATTAAGAGCAATTGAAGAACTGGCAGCTTTGGGCGCTCGTAGATCTCTGCCAGCACATAAATCCTGTAAGTCACGCGCTCGGGCTGCTGGCAGCCGTGCTGGGAAGTGAGGGGTGAGATAAGGGAGACAGAACTGAGCTGACACCAAGGAAATCCCTGAAGGGAGGAGAGAGGGATCTTTCCTCAGCTACCCCAGCTGCCTGCACATTCCTGGCAGGCACAGCAGCACAGGCCGTCCTTAGCACACAAAGGCCAGAGGGAGATGTGTCTTGTCCTAAAAATTTAGACATTTCCCTCCTCCAAGACCAAGAGTTCAAAATTCACCCAACCCACAGCTTTAGAGGAAGATGGATCCAGTGCTGCCAGCTCAGTGAGGGTGGGCAGGTTGCTGGCCTGTGGGTTGGATTTTTGGCTTAGAAAAGAACTAGAAAAACTTTTGGGATAGAGGGAGCATCTCGAGGAAAG
>NW_010326007.1:703-950 GCF_000700745.2 Antrostomus carolinensis
TAAAGGAAAACAGAGCCGAGGTGCTAGCCCGTAGCATAAAAACAATCATAGGAGGGGTTTTAAATTGAGGACAGTGGGTGAGATGAGTGGGCAGTGGGGCAGGGAATCAGAGGTAACTTCATAACTCTGTCTCTTCAATAAAGGAATGAGAAAAGTCAGAAAAAAGGGGCAGTAAAACAACAGGCTGCCAGGACAAGAACAAACGCTCTGCGATGGCTGCGGTCCCAGCGGGGAGAGGAGAGGAGAG
>NW_010326008.1:0-2125 GCF_000700745.2 Antrostomus carolinensis
GTTTAGCTGGAAAATGTTGTGCTGTAAGCTGCATTATGTAAATATATGCTAATGATCATGAGCACCATTTACAAACAATCGTCTTTAATGCACGTCTTATTGATAGTTAGGGAGCGGGGGGCAATATTTTATAACCTGGAAAACATTCTTCTGGGGAACCATTAGAAAGTGAGTGCGATTGCCGCTGTCCTCGGCAACACCTCCGAATCTCCTAAAATAGCTTACCAGCAGCTTGACCCGTGGCGGGGGGCTTTCATCGCACGTGGGGCTGCCTTGCGGCGTGGGGGAGCCAGTGGCACGTTTCTCTTCGCGAACACGCGTGATCGCCAGCAGCAGGCGAGAGCGCCCCGAGTCACAGCCCCAAGGGAACCGACACGGGCGGGAAGTAACCCCGGTATCCCACTCACTGTCCCGTCGTGGGGACAGCACGGAGGCAGCGGGACCCCGGGCCGGAGCGGCGAGGTCGTGGCTGCCCACGGGCACGAAAGGGAGAGAGAGGGGGATCTGGTGGCAAGGGTCTCCGCCCCTCCTTTCTGGAAGGGATCAGGGGATGAATGGTTTATACCTTTAAAAATAAACTTCTCCTGCGTCCGATAAACGCCCGGTTCCCGTCGCCCCATGCACCCAAGCGGGAACCCGAGGGGTGGAACGTGGCCCCAAGAGGGTGTTGACACCGTCCCCGCCGTCGGGGCTTTTGCGGCCGTTGGGTCCACCGGGACCAGGACCCGCAGCACGTTTGGGACGCGGACTTAACGGGTTGGGATCTGCCGTTTTGAGTGCGCGCCTCGCCAGGGAAAGTGGGGTCTATCCCTTGCACTTCCCCTTCGGGGATTTGCACAAATATGAGCAAAATAAGGACCATAAAATCCATCCTTCGACCCATATATATATATATATATGTACACATACATATACATATGCATATATACATATATATATGCATACAGAGAGAGGAAGAGATAAAGAGAGAGGCGGCCTCAGGAAACCCAGGCCAAATTTTGCTCTGTGTTCTCTCCTCCCTTCCCCTCTCCCTGTAGCCGAACGTCACCGTTGGAAGAAGCTGTTGAGATAAATCAAATAGTGACACTTTGACGGCTTTACTTGTATAAGCAATATGGTTACCATATGGCATTGTTATTTATGAATGACAGCATAAATTGTATTACAAAGTCCATCGCGCTTTATTGGGGCGCTTCTCCCCTGCCTCTAACCTTTATATATGGGCATCTCCAGGCGGAAAAAGGTGCATCTAATAAAACTTGGCGGTGCTGGGGCAGACCCTATTTTGGGGGCATCGCGCCGGCTCTGCGCCAGCTGCGGAATGAGGCGCGCAACGGGGCAGGGTGCGGGGCGCGCGCAAAGTACGCGGCGTTGTGCGTCCCTGAGCCGCAGCTGGGCAAGGCGGAGGCAGCGGCAGCCTCTCGGCCGAGGTCCCCATCCTGGGGACCACCACGGCGCTGCTCCTTGCCCCTTCCGCTTTACGGCATCACCGCCGAGCGCGGGGCTTTATACGGCAACTGCTTTTATATACGTGTGTGTATATATATATATAATGTGTATATATATATATATATATGACTCTAAGTTCTATAAGTATATCTAATTATGTATATTTGTATACATATGTATGTGGGTATATAGAAAAAAAAAAAAAGAAAAAAAAAGGAAAAAAAAAGGCATTTAAAAGTTACAGCTTTGGCTGAGATTTTCATTATTTCCCCCTTTTCTTTTACATTACGCTGCTGGTAGAGCCTGACAAAGAACTTTTGTCCCGAAGTGTGTTTTACAGAGGGAGGCTACAGCACAACACATGTGGTCTTCACGGGTCATAGGTCGAACGGCCTAGAAGTGCCTCGGATCGGCCCCATCAAAGGTAACCTGCAACTTAATATCCTGTTGATGAGCTTGTTGAATTTATGAGTGTCTCTCATACAGACAACGGTGCAAGTGATTCCACTCCATTGGCCTCTTCTTCCCAGGCTACGGACCGGCCGCACGCCCCCGCCCCGCATCTCGTCCTGTTACTCCGAGGAGAAGAGCAGCCTGAATTTGAGGGGAAAGACCCCCCTCTTCCCCCCCGGCCGGCCTTTCCGCCTCTCCTTCCCCGGAGAGGCTGCATCCTCCC
>NW_010326008.1:2333-2553 GCF_000700745.2 Antrostomus carolinensis
AAATTGCGGTCGCTCTCCCTGCTCCCCAGCTCCCTCCGCAGCAGCAGCCGGCAAGAATAAGAGCAGAGCAGGTTTAAAGAAAATTTCGGAAAACTTACAAAGAGGGGTGTGCTTTCCCGGGCAGGCTGGCGTTTGCTCTGCAGGTCTGGCACCTCCAGAAACCTGTTGAAAAACTTCTTGCAATAAAACAATTTAGCACCGACTTTCGATGCCCTCTTGC
>NW_010326008.1:2646-4814 GCF_000700745.2 Antrostomus carolinensis
CCTTCCTCCCTCACTCCCTTCCCTTGTTACCCTGTGACATGGGCGAAAGGGTTTTTGCGGTTCGGAGGGAAATAAAGCACTTCTTAGGAGGGACGGCGACGTGACTTTGAACTTGGATCAGCTCCTCTGTTTCCTGCAGAGAGAGTAGGGCTGGAGCCCTGAAAGAATAGCAGAGCGCAGCCAGCCCGCGGGGGCTCCGGCTGGAATTCACCGCGTCCCCCCCCAAAGCGCCCCGGTGCCGGCGCCGCGGAGCGGGCAGAGCGCGGGGCGAGGGGAGGGGAGGCAGGACAGGGAAGGGAAGGGAAGAGAAAAGAGATAAAGGAATAAAGAAGGAGAAGAAAGGAATAAAGGAGAAAGGAAAAGAAAAAAGGGAAGAGAGGAGAGGAGAGAAGGGAAGAAGGCAGGAAGGAAAAAGGAAAGATAAAAGGAATGAAAAGGGAAAAAAGAAAAAAGAGATGAAAGAAAGAAAGAAAGAAAGAAAGAAAGAAAGAAAGAAAGAAAGAAAGAAAGAAAGAAAGAAAGAAAATGAAAAAGAAAAGAAAGAAAAGGAAAAAGAAAAGAAATAAAAGAGAGAAGGAAGAGAGAAGAATGAGGTGAAAATACAGAAGGTAGGTATTTGTATGAACATTCACCCTTTTCCTCTCTCTCTCTCTCTCTCTTTTTTTTTTTTTTTTTTTCAAAGTTTTTTTAAACTGGGATTTTTCGTTCCCTTCCTAATCGCAAATGTAGTAACTTTTTTTAAATTTTGAAAAAAAAAAAAAAAAAAAAAAAGTGCATTCAAAAATCTAGTTGTCCGTATGATTTTTTTTCACTAATCTGGAGGCAAACGATGCAGGAGACCAAGCTTTCCTCTCCAACTTCGGCTCTCGAAATCCCCAGCAGCGGTGGAGGACACTTCTCAGACCTCCGCCTCGGAAACCTTTCAGGGAAGGGAAATAGAATTTGTTCGCGGTCTGTCCCTGGGAGCCTGGGGGGGTCAGGACAAGGACAGCATATGCTCCCAAGCTGCAGCCTGGGAAGGCAATATCTGGGGAGCAGACACTCCTGCCTGCGAAGGCAGGACCGAGTGACGGCGTGGTGAAGAGGAGAGGGCTTTTGGCATCAGAAGTGCAGCTCTGCATTAATATTCAGTTTCTCTGCTAATGCCCATTTCGAATTAGAAGGAATCCCACTTCTTCCCAAATTAAATCCTCACCTTGTTCACATAATAATGTCCAGTATGGGCACATTTCAGCCACTTTCGGATAGGCTTGGAAATATTTTAACTATTTGGTGACGGTGATGGGAGAAATCTTATTTAAACAACCCTAGCTGGTGGACAATGTTACCTTTTCCTTCCTTCCTTCCTTCCTTCCTTCCTTCCTTCCTTCCTTCCTTCCTCTATCTAACTAACTATCTATCTATCTATCTATCTATCTATCTATCTATCTATCTCTGGCAGTAAAAACCCTGCTCTGACGCTGGGTCCAGGTTTGAGCGTGCCGGTGCTTGATGCGGGGTTTAATGCCGTAAGGAGTCAGAGGAGGAAACTCGCTGGGAGAATTTCGTCCGCCTCTTAAAAAAAAGCCCCACCAAACCCCTCAAACCCCTACATTTTTGGGGTGCTTCTCTGCCAAGCGTAGAGCCGATGGGGAGCGAGACGCAAGGTTAAGTGCAGGACGACGACAAATGTTACGTCGGCTTTTAATTTTTACAAAGCCTTATATATTGGTGAGCTGCTGGCCCCGAGATGATTATTTTTCAGCCACTACAAAACAAACCGAAGCAGGGGCCAGACATGTATTTACTGGAGGGGGAGGGGAAAGGGACTTGTTTGCTCTGTGTGTGTGTGCGAGTGTGTGTCTGTGCTAGCTGTATGCTTTTTTATTCCTGCCATGTAAGAATCCGGTTTCCAAATAACAATGGCAGGGTGGGTTTTGGGGTTGGGTTTTTTCTTTTTTCTTTTTTTTTTTTTTTCAGTTTTGTTTTTGTTTCTTTTTCAAGAGAGGAAAGAGACAAGGAAAACTCCTAAAGCATCTGCTTTCGGATGCACATTCACAACACATGCAGATCGAGTTCTCTGCTCCCGCATCAGGGGTTTAAAAGCCCAAACAACCAGGGCGACCGTTGTCTCTTCTATTTTCATTTTATTTTATTCTATTTTTTTCTGCCAGACGCGGTCGCCCCGC
>NW_010326009.1:0-883 GCF_000700745.2 Antrostomus carolinensis
AAACACGGCTCTGCCCGGGGGAAAAGGGGCACGAAAGCCCCAGGGATGGGGAGATGGCAACCTCCGAGCTGAGATCTTGGTACCAGTCACTGCCCAGTACCCACTGGTTTGGGTAACTGCAGGTGGTGGGTAGCCCCTGATTTTTGTACCCACCAGAAAAGCATCACCCGAGGTCAGGGCGGCCACAGAGCCCCTCGCTGCTGGGCACCAATTTTGACCATAATTTTAGGTTTTTCCTCCATTTTTTGTCGCCTCTTTTGCCAAAACACCTCCAGGGCTGATCAGCAGCAGCCACATCCCAGAGACGGGCAAACCCCCCGGCTCCTCTGCTCCCCCGGGAAGCCAGGGTAAGGCAAGGGAACCCCTGGGGCTGGCAGGTCCCTCTGGGACCCCCCTTCTGGGACTCCCCCTCTGTGGGGGGCTGCAGGAGCCAAGAGCCCAGAATGGGTCTGGGGTGAACCCCAGCAATGCCAGGATGGGGGGGGGGTCCCACATCTGCAGCAACAGCCTTGCTTGGAAAAACTTTGCAAAAGAAGGGTGAAATCCATCAAAAAGAAGCTGAAGAAGGAAAGTAACGGGCTTGGAGCCACCAGGATATGGACACAGAGATCAGAAACATCCCAGGGATGCAAAGCTGGAGCAGGCAGGGGACCCCGAAACCAAAAGTGAGTCTGCAAGTGGGGAAGGGGAAATGGTGCTGGGGTGGGTGGGGATCCAGAAACCCCCGAGCAACCCCGTGGGCCCCGACCTCGGAGCCAACCCCTCCCACAGCCCCGAAAAGGGAAGAATAAAAGTATCTGATAAAATCACCCGCAGCTTCCTCGGCGTGGGGACGGGGAACAGCAGCCCCAGCAGCGGCACACGCAGGATCCAGCCCTGCGGG
>NW_010326009.1:974-7031 GCF_000700745.2 Antrostomus carolinensis
ATCCTTTTCCTGAGCATCAAGTTGCCCTTTTCCATGTTAGCCACGTCCTGAGCTGTTGTGGGTTTGGTTTTGTTTGGGTTTTTGGGGGTTTTTTGGGTTTTTTTTTCCTTTTATATCACCCACCTCGTGTTGATCCACCCCGAATTTCTCCAGCCCCTCACTTCCACGGGGTCTCTCCGCACCGTCAGCCCTCCTGCATCCTAAAACATCAGCAAAAAACACCAAGTTCAACCTAAAACCAGGAGCAGCTCAGTGACTCTAGGCAGGACATGGTCCTGGGGTCAGCCAAGCCAGACCCCCGTGGCTCTTCCCAATCTCACTCTTAGCCAAAAATCTCCAACCGTTTTGTAAGCAGCTCGTCTTTAGCAGGTCCTGACTAACCCAAACAGTTTATCCGTGGGCTGGGGAATGTCCTGACGCCGCATCCTGCTTGGGTTATCGTGGCCCCTTCTAAACAGTTTATAAATAGACCAAGGTAAATGAGGGCGATTGCTGCTCCTGAAGAAAAAACAGGATTTTTTTTATCTAATTTCTTTCTTTTTAAAGCCAATCAAGGAGGACCCATCCACTTGCTGGCTCCTAAACCTCAATTTTAATCTGCTGTTTCTTTCTCCCCTTTCTGAGCTCTATCTCTAATTTTCTATTTTATTTTATTTTATTTTTTAAAGGAAAAAAAAACCACCCAAAGACAAATTACTTTGGCAGCTTGACCCCCTCACGTGCCGGCCTCGGCGCAGCGCTACCGGGAAGGTTGCGGTCGTGCCGCAAGGCGCCAGCCGGGCTCAGCATCAGGATGACAACAGGGTGGGTGCTGGGGCTGGTGATGGGAGAGAGCAGGGACCTGTAGCAGGAGTTGCAGGTTTGGAGGGTGAACGGCTTTTTACTTTGGGGAAAAAAAAAATAAAGTGGAATATTGGAAGGAGGGGGGGGGAAATATGGAAAATTTGGGAAGTAATTGGGAAAAACTGGAAAGCAGTGAAAAAAAACCTGGAAGCATTCTTCATTCCACAATAAAATTTGCCCACAGCTGCTGGTCTTGCAGCAGGTGGGACAGTCACGGATGCAGCGTCCCACCCTCGATGTCCCCTCGGAGCCATAAATATCAACTCATTTCACAAGTGACAATCAGAGAGAACCATTGTAAGGCTTCCAGAGTTCACAGGAAGGGCTGACAGCGTGTCTGTAAAACTCCCCAGAGGAACTGAAGCCATTTCCAACCATTTAAGAAGTAAAGAAACAGGATTTTATGTGCTTTTTTGAGCAGTATTTCTTTCCCTCCCCCCCATTCTTTCCTCTAAAAGCAGAAGCGATTTGCAAAGGTGAAGGACCTGGGATGGGGCTTTGCCTTGGCCAGCAGATGCAGCTCCTGAAGCAACGTGGCTGCACAGCAAATAGCACAGGGAAGAACCCAAAGCCATTTTTTTTATTATTTTTTAAATTTTTTTCCTCCATTCAGGCTGAAAATTTTCATTTCCAGCTTGTTTCAATTAATTTTACGACTTTTACATTCCATAAAAGCTGAAGCGCTCATTAAAGCCAAGTTTTTTTCCTATTAATAACACTTTGAAACAACCACAGTACAACTCAGCCGGTGGCTCTGGCTCGGCTGCACCGGGACCTCCCGTGGGGACAGAACCATGGGGACAAGAACCTCTGTGGCAGCTGAGGACGGGCACACTCATCACACCCACTGGCCCATCCCATGGTGGGAGCATCGGGATGGGGTACGACTGGGATACACTCGCCACCCCATAGCATCCCACCCTGAGGGGTGAGGAAGCACTACAGGAGGAATATATCCACCTGCACCCATAAATACACTAATTAATAAATAAATTCGTTTGCATCTCTATAATTTTTGCTTCTATAAGCAAAGCAGAGGCAGCCAGGACTCTGGCATCACCCACAGCCAGTCCAGAGGAGGCCACCAGGATGATGCGAGGGCTGGAGCAGCTCTGCTGTGAGGACAGGCTGAGAGAGTTGGGGCTGTTCAGCCTGGAGAAGGCTCCGGGGAGACCTTCTAGTGGCCTCCCAGTACCTGAAGGGGCTCCAGGAAGGCTGGGGAGGGACTTTGGCCAAGGGCAGGGAGTGAGAGAACAAGGGGTGATGGCTTGAAAGTGGCAGAGGGGAGATGGAGATGAGACGTGAGGAAGAAATTCTTTGGTGTGAGGGTGGTGAGACAGTGTCCCAGGTTGGCCAGAGAAGCTGTGGCTGCTCCTCCCTGGAAGTGTTGAAGGCCAGGTTGGATGAGGCTTTGAGCAACCTGGTCTAGTGGAAGGTGTCCCTGCTGATGGCAGGGGGGTTGGAACTGGATGAGCTTTAAGGTCCCTTCCAACCCAAACCAGTCTGGGATTCTATGATTCCTTGCCCTCACAGCCAGCCCTGGCTCCTTCGGTGCCTGGCCAGGGACAACCCCAGCTACAAAGCTGGCAGTTTCTTTGATCTCAAAAGATCAAAAAGCGACATTTCCCTGCCCCATCACGGCGTGTCCAGACGTTTGATGGTCAGCCAGGAAGCGTGGAGCAGGACGTGCCATGGCACATCCCTGGCAGCTCCAGCTCCTGTGGCTGGCAAACACCAACCCCACCACTGCTTACCTTTCCAGATGTTTCCATGTGCTCAAACAGGTTTAATTTCCTGAAAAAATAAACCAAACCAAACCAAATCTAAAGTAAACAAACTAAGAGAAGCTGTGAAACGCAGCCCTGAGGCTCTGCACCTGCAGCACACACAGGAAAGAGGCATCTTCTGGGATGTCCACACAACCTACCCTCCCCGGTCGTGTGGGGTTTGGATGGAGCTCAGGCACTTGTGGGCTGCTTTGAATTATTCAGTGGCTGGTGAACATCTAAGAGCTGAGCAAGGGCAGGAGGAGCTGAGCAGCCTCTGAGGGAGGGTGGAGAAGTCCACAGGAGGTGTTTTCTACAAGGGAAAACCCACCAGGACCTGCTGCAGGAGCAGGGAGCCGACAGCAGAGACCTCTGCCTGGGGTTAAACGAGCTGCAGTTCCACCAGATCTTGTGTCTTATGTCCCAGACACGTGGGTCTCAGGTGTGGCTCCCAGCGACGTTCCCAGCCACATCCCGTGCTTGGGCACAGCAATTTTGATGCCAGTGACGTGTCCTGGCCACCCCACCCAACCTCAAATGAGAACTGATCCAGCTGGGTGTCCTACCAGGGCTGGGTAGGGCTCCTCCTGTGCTCCAGCATGGATCTCCCTCCCCTGCCTGCTGTGATTTGGGAGTAGCTGCTGTTCATTCTCCTCGACTTTACCTAGAGTGGTATCCTACACACTGACAGACTGGGGTTTATTTCATTATTTCCAGAGTTCCTACAAGCACAAGGAACATTTTAAGCTTCATAATAAACCAGCTCCTAGAGCCACGAGACCACGATCCTGGTGTGAAGTGCTGCAGGGAAACAAGAACATGTGCTCTCACCTATAAACATGTAAATGTGCACGAGGGGGGAGACAAGTGCTGTACCCCACTGCCTGCAGCTGCACGAAGGATGCCCCCAGCGTGGGACTCCAAGGCCTTTAGACACTGAAGAACAAGGTTAAATGTTAAATACAGGCTGTTTTCTGTGTTCCATGAGTTTCTTGTGCACCTGGATGCACAGCAGCACAGTCAGGGTTACAGGCTGCTCCCGTGGCTGAAGTGGGGCCCTTTGGCATCTCAATTCCAGCTGCTGCAGTGCCAACGGGCTGGGATAAAAGATTCAGCAGAGGGGAAAAGTTGTGGAAACTCATCCTTTGCTTCACAGAAAGCAAATTTTTAGTACAAGCCAGATTTCCCCAGGATATTCCTCCTGCTGAGCAAAACCCACCCAGAAAGCAGGACTGAGGAACCCTGAAGGATATTAACTGGAGACAGAACACAAACCTGAAACTCAGGGCTTGATACCCAGGTTGGGGGCACGATGTTTAACCAACAGAGCTCAGGGATTATCCCATCCAACTGCCTCCCTGATCTCAGTGGTGCCAATGACTCTGAAGAGCTGAACACCAAGGTGATGCACCTTCAAGGGCACCTGTAGTGGTGCTGGGAGGGAGATGTGTGCCCCAGTAATGGAACCAACCCTACCAGTGCCTGGATAATCCACTTACTTATCCTAAAGGACTAATTTCCACGAAGAACTGCTATGTCTCATCCATCTAAAGCATTCTTCATTCCACAAGAAAATTATTCCACACAATTTAAGAGTCCCAAACAAGGGTAAGCAGACCCTGGAGTCTTCCTCAGACAGCATGAAGACTTGTTTTTGTGCAGGGTCTCGCTCATCACAGCCAGCTGTAACTCACTGCTTCAGCCACACAAAGAGACCCAGACAGCAACCAGAGCCAAGAGCCCCCTCCCAAAACCTCCTGGAGCTACAGATGGAGAAAGGGAGATGATTCCTGGCAGACTGGGAGTTCCCTGCCTGCCCCTTCAGTGTGGGAAGGCCAATGCCAAGAGTGCTCTGCTGAGAGGAGAGATGAGTTGGTACCATCTGAGAAAGATGTCTGCTGGTTTTTATTAACCAGTGAAGGGGGCTCAGACACTCAGGTATGGGAGGAAAAGCAATGTGGGGAGCAGGCTCAGTCCCAGAAGTTGTGGGATGCACGGCTCAGGCTGCTGCTGAGCTGTCTCCATGTGGAACAGGGCACCTGTTTGGGGAAGAGGGAACAGCAAACCCTCAGAGCAGAGAAACTACCCAGGAGGACACAGTGAGCTGGGTGGCACTTGGGAGCTGAGCACAGGCACGGAGGAGTGACAGCGAGGGGGACGCGGGGACAGTCACAGTCTAGTTGCAGTTCTTGGGCAGGCGATAGACACCTCCAGAGTAAATGAGTTGTTGGTCTCGGACCTTTTTCTGGAGGAAACCCTGCAGCTCTTGGATATCAATTTCTGTAACCACCGGACCTGTCATCACAAACATCTTCAGCATGCTGTGAATCCTCTCCAAGGACAGGCTCTCGAGGTTGGTCAGCATAGCCTGGATGTACGTCCAGAACAGCTGCAGAGGGGGAAAGAAAAGGAACAGAAAACCACCCTGACATCTGCACCATGAAGAAAAGGGGTGATTTAACATCCCACATCCCAAAAGCAGAGCAGGGCTGTGGCTGGCAGTAAGTTCTGCTCTCAGCTGTCAGCGTGTGGTCTTTAAATAGGAAATATCTGAGAAGAGCATCAGGTGTTGGGACACGCAGCCAGGAAGCAGGAGTTGACGTGCAGGACGTGCATGACCCTCAGTGGATAAACACCAGAACGACAACTGCGTGTTGCACAGTGACACAACACACAGGCAACGTGACACACGGGTGGGAAAAGCACTGGAAGTGTCCAGGAACCACAACACAGAGATGGCAAAGGTCCAGCTGTTAGTGCTGAGTAAGCCTTTTTGGCAGTTTAAATGCTAAAAAGTGCTGCTTGGGTGAAACCAAACAAGTTATGACTATTTTGAAATGTGAAATCATGTCTCTGATTTTTTTCTTTTTCTTTTTCTTTTTCTTTTTCTTTTTTTTTTTCTTTTTTTTTTACTTAAAAAAACAGATTTGGAGATGTTCACGTGGTTGCCTGGCTCAGAGCTGGGCACTTTTCTGGAGGTGGGATCCAGCACCTACATCAGTGAACGTTAATAAAGAGATAGCACTTTAAAAAACCCCTCCTGCTGGACTTGGCCACATGCAGTGGAAAATGCAAATCCAAATGCAAATTGAATCCATCATCTTAATCAGATTCCCCAAAACCATAAGCCTGGGATGTTTGTATCGCCCTGCTGGCTTCACAAGCAGCCGAGACACACAGATGTGTACCTGCAGCTCTTCCTCTTTCTGGTCAGCCTGTGATGCCATGGCAGAGTCACCCTCCTCGTCACTGTCTATCAGAACAACCTTCTCCACCTGGTCCTTCTGCTCCTCCTCAATCACAGTGAAGGTACCTTGGGGCTCTTCACGCAGGACACCCTGCTGCAGCCACAACGTCATCTTACGCTTCAGTGATGTCACGGGCACCTTCAGCACTTCACTCAGCTCTGTCAGCGTCCACGTACCTGCAGAGACCACAGAGGGGAGAG
>NW_010326010.1:0-356 GCF_000700745.2 Antrostomus carolinensis
GTGTGGAGGGACAGCTGAGGCAGCTGGGAGGAAGGGTGACCCAGAGCAGGGATTAGTTTTCTGTGGTCCCGATGGTGGGAGAGGGACTGGGGTCACAGCAGGTCTTGACCTTATTAGTGTGTCTTGAGTTGCACAAGTATCATCTTCCTCACCTGGCTCAGTGCCAGGTGTCCCAGCTCTGCCACCACGAGGAGGAGGAGGCCCAGTGAGGTACGAGCTCCCCCGTGCTGGGTGCTGGCACCGATTCCCCTTTCCCCCCGGACAGGTTTGCAGCATTAACTCCCGCTTTGCCAAGGTGCACATCCTGTACGTCGGCTCCACCCCGCTCAAATACACATTCCGCGGGGCCATCCCGG
>NW_010326010.1:560-876 GCF_000700745.2 Antrostomus carolinensis
AGTCCCCCCCTTCTCGTTTTTAAGGAGAGAAGATATTCGAGCCACGGAGAAAGATAAGGTCAGTGAGGCTCTGCTGGTGACTCTGCCAGTGCAACCACCCCCCCTCCTTCTTTCTGCTGGTGGGGGGCACTTGTCCCACCGCCGAGGAGCACCCTGACATGCTGTGTGTTTTGCTGCTCTCCTCTGCACAGGTAGAAGTGTACAAGAGTTTCCGCCCAGGTGACATAGTCCTGGCCAAAGTTGTATCCTTTCCCCTGGTGCTGGGAGGGCCCTGGGGACAGCAGGGACAGTGGGTTTGCCGAGAGTCCCCTGGGGA
>NW_010326011.1:0-3996 GCF_000700745.2 Antrostomus carolinensis
GACATCGGCCCCAGAGCCCTGAGGCAAAGAGCTGGGGGAATTCTGGCATAGCTGCAATGCCCAGGGGGGACAGAGGTGGATCAGGACTTAGGACCAGTTTGACCAGCTCAATCCCAGCATCTGGGAAAAACTAGGGATGTGAGATGACCAGCACTGACACATGGGGGAATTCTGGCGTAGCTGCAATGCCCAGTGGGGACAGAGGTGGATCAGGACTTACGACCAGCTTGACCAGCTCAATCCCAGCATCTTGGAAGAACTAGGGATGTGAGATGACCAGCACTGACACAAGCTCAGAGCCACCCATGATGCCACCGCTCTGGCACAGCAGGGACACCTCAGCCACCCCAACTCCTTGGGTCCAGAGCACCAAATTCCTCAAAAAACACATTTAAACAAGGGCTGCTGTCAGCAGCGCCCATCACGGGCATTGGGGCTGGCATGGACCAGCTGCAAACTACCTGAACATGTAGGGAGAATAATACAAACACTACAATGTAGGTTTGTATTAAAAACCAACCAACCAAACAAAAAACCCTAAACCAAAACAAAAACATCAACAAAACAAACAAACAAACCCCCAGAAGGAGCTGCCAGAGAAGCCTGACCCACCACTCCCATTGCAGCTGAGCTTGCAGGGCACGTAGATGCAGCCAAGACAAGTTTTGGAGGAAAAGAGCCCCACAGGCACCTGCCCAGGGAAGATGCTCTTGGCACTGACACCTCAATGCACAGATGAGCTCTTAAAAAGGAAACAAACCATCAGTGCAACATCCACTGATGGATAAAACCCAGCTCCTACCAGGACAGGACAGGTCCCAAGGGCTCCAGCTCAGCCAAAGCCAGGACCAGCCCCTCTGCCCACCCCGACCCCAGGCTCCCATCCTCTCCCTCCGCAGGTTGGGTGTTTTTCCCATGGCCCCAGTGCTGCTGGTTTGCTCTATCTGTGAACATTTCCAGTTTGACTCCAAGTCCTTCAAACACTGAAGAAAACAGGAAATGATTCAACCAGCCAAAGAGGGTCTGATCCACGCGACCTGAAAGGATGGACGGGGCTCTGTGTGTTAGGGACAGGGGAACATCTCACAGGCACAGGGGAACGCGGCTGGGATCACCTATTTAAGTTGAAAAAGGACCTTTTTAAACCATTTTCCTCTTGCTCCATTTTTGCAGGGTCAGAGCTCTGGCAGCAACATGAAAGCACCAAAAAAATCACCCAAACCCATCACTCCTGTGGCTGCTGTCCCAGCACAGGGATCCCCAGGGGATGTGCTGGCAGGACCAGTCCCGCTGCCGTTGGGGGATCCCCTGGGATCACCAGGGAAATCAAATTCCTCAATAAATAAACCACACAGGGGAAGAGCTTTGTCTGCAGGATCCCTTTGGCTGTGAGAGCCGTAACTGGTGCTACGTCCTACATGGGCTTGCTCAGCTTTCACCACAAAATCTTGAATTCAGAGTCCTTAACTGAAATGAATTCACTATCTTTGGGTTTTAAATAAATAAATAAATTTTAAAAAATCCAATTCAGTACCTGTTTTGAGCAGAAATCCTCAGGCAAAACTGCTTATCCTCCCGCAGAGATGATCCGGGGCTTTCACTGGGCTCTTAAACCTCCCGACTAACACAATCCTCAGCCACTGGGAAAAAGAAATAATAGGTCTCAGACCACAACTCTGCAAAGCCCCTTCTGGGATTAAGCAAACACAGACACTCCCCTGGCTTCCCCAGCCCACGCTCAGACACTTTGCACCTACGTGCTCTGTTGACACGGAGCTGCTGCCTCTCTTGCCAGCTCTGCTATTTATTTTCTCTTTTGACCAGTGCCAACGTTTCCCTGGTTGTGTTCTGGGAAGATATTTCCAAAGATCCCAGGGGGGAATTTTGCCTTTTGCCTTATTTTCGTAGGAATTCAGATACTGCCAGTGGCCACTAATTCCCTAAATTGGATTAAGAGGCAATGACACAACATGTCACACTCTACCTACAAGCACCACTGTCTCTACCCATCCACAGCTACGTGAGCAGATAAATGCTGCTGGGATGATAAGCTGCATGGTCACACCACCCCTGGAGCTTCCCCTTGAGGCAAATCACCATCATTTTAGAAGGAAAAAGGTTTCGGAAATGTTGTTCAAGCTGGTCCATTTAAAAATGCACAAACAAGACATTAAATAACAATGAAACACTTTTAAGTTAAGAAAAAACAAACCATGGCTGGGTGTTGCCACCTCTCATGATCTCACTGCAACTCTTGCAACATCTGATTTTTATTTTTTCCCCCCCTTAGAGTTTCCAGTGCTGCTGCTGGGAGCTGGGGACCCCCAGTGTCATCCCCCTGGTTCACCAGGGACACCCCTTGACTCACCAGGATGTCCCAGCACAGGCTTCGTGCCACCCCAGTGCAGGTCCCTCAGTCACCAGGACCATTCCCATTTCCTGCACCTGGATGTTTCAGGCACACTCCACCATGGTGCTGGTATCATAAATGTCACCAGTGCTAATTAACAAAGGGTTTCCATGCAATTAATTAGTAGATGCCAAGCTCCCTGCTCACTTGCAGAAGCACCAAATCATCAGCATTTTTGTCTGAAATGAAAAACCTCCTGGATTTTAAGGGGCAGCAGGCAGCCCCCCACATTCCACTGTCCAAGCAAAACCCACCTGTCCCTAGAAAAGTCCCTCCCAAGCCTGGGACAGTCCAGCCCAAAAAGCTGGGGAAATGGCCACGGGTCTCTCTGTACCCAGGTGATGGAAGCTGGTGGTGGCCAGGTCCCAGGACAGTCTCCAACCCCACAGCTCCCTGCACTGCACAGGTGAATGCACATCTGCAATGGGCTAAAACACCTGGAAACATCACAGAATCCCAGACTGGTTTGGGTTGGAAGGGACCTTAAAGCTCATCCAGTCCCAACCCCCCTGCCATCAGCAGGGACACCTTCCACTAGACCAGGTTGCTCAAAGCCTCATCCAACCTGGCCTTGAAAAGTCACACTTCAGGGGTTTATTCCAGGAATAAAATACTGGTGCCAGCAGGGACGCTCGGCTCTCCCAGGTCCTCCAGGAGAGAAGAAGGAAGAGGAGGAAGAGAAGGAGGACTGAGCACAGACACAGAGCTAGTCTAGCAGCCAAGGCTGGGTGTGTACCATCAGCACACCATGGGTCTGGGTCAGAGCAGCTCCTGCAGACCAACAAGCCAAAACCACAATGCTGCTGTGCACCTCAGCAAGGGGGTTCACCCCCTGAACCCCACCAAGGCTGAAGGGATCCAGAGGGATGCTCTGGACACAAGCCAGGACGCAGGCAGTGTCCCACGGTGGCATCACGATGGGAGCAGGAGCTCCAGTCCCACTGAACCCCCTGGCACAAAGATTTCCTCAGATCAAGCTGAGCTCATCTGTCACTGGTGTGACGGTCACCCCAGCTCCATCACTGCGTAACCACCGGAGATGAGGACTCACCACCTAATGGGCTCAATCCTGCCTGGGATCCCCTCGCCCGCAGCACTCTGCACCCACCAGCACATTCAGGGCTGCTCCAGGCACCAGCCCCATGGGCTTTGTCATTCCCTGGGAGCAACCAACAGGCTCCAGCCACCACGGTCAGGAATTGCAGCACCTGGAAGCACTCCAGGCTCCGGGTCACCCTGCGACATGTCAAACCTTCCCGCCTCTGCTTGGCTGAGCTGGAGAAAACACAGGCAGGAGCGTTCCTGCCTAATTGACATTGTTAACATATTTTCTTTCAAGTCAGCTCCCGTGGTGTTTCCTCTCCTTTCACATGTGGTATTGGTCAGAAAATGGCTCCTTAGCCCCCTGCAAAGAAAAACTCCATCAGCAGAGCCCACCAGGGCTGGGGGACACTGGGCTCCTGTCCTGCTCTGTGGCCACCTCGGGACACTGAAATGCCCTGAGGAGAAGGACTTGAGGGGCTGGGGAAGGAGAAGCTCAACACAAGCCAGAAACATTCACTCACAGCCCAGAGGCCAATAACCGT
>NW_010326012.1:0-7157 GCF_000700745.2 Antrostomus carolinensis
AGGGAGCGCAGAGGGCCGGCGGGAAGGCAGGAAGGCAGCAAAAGAAGGAAATAAATTTGTTTAACCCCAAAGAAGGAGTGCTGTGACTGCTTGCTGGTAAAGTGAGGTGGTCTATGACAGGACTGTTCTGAATACATTTGCAGTCAATAGAAATGTTTCCGTTTGACTTCAGCAGGCTTTGAAACAGTCCTCTGGACGCTGTGATACCCAATGTTGCTGAAAAAACAAAGCGCAATTTACACTAACAACGAAAAATTATAATTTCCTTAGGGTGAGAGGCTGAGTAGCAGTTAATAATACTGCCCTTCCACAGCACATATCCACTGTAAACTGTTCTTTGGGAACATTGCCAAGAAAAATCCAAACAAACCCTCACAAAACTGCCAGCCGCAGAGTATCAGGTAAACCTGTAACCACCACTTCCATTTGCTTGTGAGCGCAGATCCTTGTTAGCAATCCTAAAGCCACACAACATGAACACCCGTGGCAGCTGGGCCACAAAGAGTATAGATTTTGTTCTGCCCCTTTCATATTATATCTAAAAATGAGTTATTTTTATCCGTGAGTAGATTAGATTACCTGGCTTTTAATAGAAACGCTATTGAATCAGTGCAGCTGAACATCACTGAATCAGGAAAATGAGATTATTGTGTTGCTGGAGGAATACAAAAGGACCCAGAGCTGGAGCTGTTGTTAAAGTCTGTACGCTGCTTGGTGGTTGTGCCTCATACAGATTGTATGCAGTTTATTAGTATTTCACAGAATATTTTACACAATACTAATCTCAATTCTATGTCAGTTTTCATTTTGTATCATCCTTTGCACCTTGGCAAAGAGGATGTAGAAAGATGCTACAAGTATCTGGAGCCAGTAGATGCCTTGCCAGGAGAGGCTGAAGGAGTGGGGCTTGTTCAGGCTAGGGATGGGAGGGCTTTGAGGGCATGTAACAGCAGTCCCCCCAGTCCCTACTGGGAGTCTATTGAGAAGATCTAGGCTCTTAACAGCAGAGTATGGCAGGAGGAGAAGAGAAAACAGGTCCAAATAGAAACAAGAGAGGTTCAGATTGGCTATGAGAAACTTGTTCCCTATGAGGACACCCAGGCACTGGAGCAGGGCCCAGAGAGGCTGTGCAATCACCAGCCCAGAGCATGGAGCTCAGTACCTGACTGGATCAAGCCCTGAGCAACCTGGTCTGATCTCACACCTGGCCCTTCTGTGAGCAGGAGGTCAAACTAGAGACCTCCCAAGGTCCCTTCCAATCTGAATGATCCTGTGGTTCTGTGAACCTGTGGTGATTGCTTATATATCTATCTCCTTTGGGTGTTATCGTTGTTTTTCTGAATACAGTAGGTTAAGTGCATTAATATATAAAAACATATAATGACATGATGTGGAAGAAATAAATATTTTCTTTTTTTTTTTAAGCTAGGATCTTTCCCAGCCTGAAAGACTTGTACAGGGATCAGAGTACAGACCCTGAATTTAGTTTGCATAAAAGTACATTGCTGTGATATATTTTCAGTTTGCTTTAAACATCCTACCAAGTTTGGGTGAGGCCAGATAATGTTGATTGACATAATGTAAACACTCAGGTTATAGGGACATGTTTATAAATAAGGTAAGGGCAAATGTCAGGAGGATGGAGCCAGGCTCTTCTCAGTGATGCCCAATGGTAGGACAAGGGGCAATGGGTGTAAGCTGGAACACAGGAGGTTCCACTTAAACTTGAGAAGAAACTTCTTTACAGTGAGGGCGATGGAGCACTGGAACAGGCTGCCCAGGGAGGTTGTGGAGTCTCCTTCTCTGGAGACATTCAAGACCCATCTGGACGCCTTTCTGTGTGATCTCCTTTAGGGGTTCCTGCTCCAGCAGGGGGATTGGACTAGATGATCTTTCGAGGTCCCTTCCAATCCCTGACATTCTGTGATTCTGTGTGATTCTGTGTTTCTGTGACAGAAAGAACCCTGACAGGGTTTTTTTGCTATTGCCTGGGAGACCACGTTTTGGTTTCAGCAACTTCCTTTGAACTCCACTAGATGACTGCAGAGACCTCTCACCTTTTTGATACTAATGATAAGTTCTGTACCTTTATATGAACATCAGACATCTTTTGAAATTATAAGATCTAGTTCAAACAGAAATTATAAACCTGAATCAAAATTGTTTACTATTTTTAGGTTTTTCTACTCAGCTTCCTTTGTTCTGAAATGTACGAATCTACTAATTGCAGCTGCAATAAAAATTCAGTACTCACTAGGGACTGACCATGAACAAATGAAATTGGGAAATCTGTTTTACATGCTGATTGGAATAGAAAACGTGGGCAGCCTCTGAAAAATGCATTTGATACGCAATGTAATATAGTATGTGATGGTAAAGTATGTTACAGGGTATGTTTTTAAGCCTGAGAAACAGCTGACTTGTTGACACTGAAGTATCAGGTGGGAGCAGTTGTACCATTGGTTTAATGGGGTTTTTTCAGGATTCTGGGTCCTGACATTTTGTCCTGCCTATTGCAAAACACAAATTCTACTCTCATCATTCATTTCCTTTTTTTGTATGTACAGTGCTGAAGCCTTGGACAGTGAACAGCCTCTTGGTTTCATCCAAGTTTTTATTTAGTGTTGTGACACTTGTGTGTCCTACCTTGTGCTGCAGAAATTAATGAACAATTTCCAATTATCTAGTGCTTCACCAATCTATTTTAGCATTTAAAAAGTTGTCTTATTGTGAAACAAATCAGCTTTTTTAGACCTTATCTCCCTCTCTGTGTTTGGAGCCCTTCAAAATAATCAAACTTTCCCAGAGGTAGAATTTAGACTTTTGAGAAAACATCCATTAATCTGCTTTGAGAATCATCCAGTAAAATATATTTTAAAACCCCAAAGGGTCTTATTTCTGCATTTTTTCCCTCTGGAATATAAATTTATTTTCCATCATCTAATTGACCCAGAGTACAAAATTCATTAAGCTAGTTCTGGTCTAGTTTACTGTCACTGCTTCTCAGATGACCTTCAGTGGCACTGATTTTCACTGTTTTGTTAGTCCTTTTCTAATCTACAGAGAAGGAGATCGCAATGTAGCAGTAATGGCTTCTCCACTTTGAGAAATAATTACCAAAAAATAAAAGACTTTTTAAGTGATAAAATGAAAATATTCAAAAAGAAGACCCATTTCACTTCCAGGAGTGAATGTTTTTATTAAATCTTTTTTATAGTGTTGTTTTGGACAGCTTCTCTTTTCTTATTTAGCTTCATTAAATGGTTAAATGCCTTGCCAGTTGCTTTGTACCTAATTTGCCACTTACTCATGCAGAGCTGAATCTTTGCAATGTCACTGATTGATTTCTTAGGGGGCTCTTGAACACAAAGAATCTGAGCCAAAGTCCATGAAATTCAAGGTGATTTTTTTCCCAGGCTTTTCCTCATGGCCTATGGTGTTACTTACCAGGAGTGTAATACAGAATAGGTGCTTATGGATTTGGCAGAAAAATTGTCTTTTGAAACATTTGCATTCTCTAACTGGCAACACAGGTAGTGCCTTTGGAAAACATATGGGGACACCTTGCTGCTGTTCTTTTCCTTGTCACGTCTAGTCTAGGAATTAGTGTCAGTTTTCTAAAATGTTAATTACATTCAGGTTTGTAAGAATGCCTATGTTCTGTGCAGACTTGAGCAGATGTTTCTTGTGTACCTTAAATGAAATGCTGCAAAGGGTTGAATGTTTGCAGTGGCTGGGAGGTAAATCCTAACACTGTGTCCAGTTTGTTACGGTAATCCTAATCTATGCAGTGGGGTGAAAAGACATTAGTAGGGATGGAAAACCGTCTGTTCCTAATCCTCACTGTTCCCACCCAGATGAAACAAAGAGCAAGAGCAAAGATAAGCATGAGCATTAATGCAGCAGCTACTGTAATGAGATGAATGGAAACCTTTATTATATTCATTAAAAAATTTCAGAAGTAATCTGTATAGTAGTGCTTTATCTGAATCTGACCACAGAAAAACTAAATAAGCAGACTCTGAGGAAGCTAAGCGAAAAGGATGCTGGGGCTTTTTGTCTTTTGTAAGTACCTTGTGAGTGTCTCAAAAGCAATTTGGGTGGAGATGTGATTTTTTCTATTCCCCGGCACTATGTTTCCTGTGCTACTGGAAACAGTCTGCCATGACTCTGCTTTGCCATCATTGCTGAAAGGCTGTCTCAGAAAACCAGAACTTTGGATTTTGTTATTTCCTGAATTTCTGTCTAGGTTTCCAAAATTATTTTATCACCTACAGTTCAGAATTGTATGGACACTTGTTTACTATTTCTTTTCTCCCTGAAGGACAAAACATCCTTCAGGGCCTCTGGGTAAGCCACCTCCCACAATGGCTCCCTCCCACCCAGGTAGTGGAACTGCTTGAAAGGTGACCACCACAATGGAGCAAACAGGCCCTGTAATTCATTCTGTGCATGGGACATCAGCAGTGGAAAGGGCTTTGTCAATCCCTGGGGTATAATAATACTGTGTAGTAGTTTAACTAATATCAATATAAACAAAAACTCTATAAATAGCATGGACCTTGTGTGGCCCTTGCCCTATACCAGTACTGCTGTACAGTGTGCAGTAGAACTTAATCTGCACGATGCAGTAAGGTGTTTTGCTACTTCACACCAGTAGTCTCAGTCAGCTGTTAACTGTTTTACTTCTGTGCTCAGCAGAAGACAGCACTAATCTCTAAATACTTGCATTAAAATTCTCTTTGGACAGTTACATTTTCTTGGCACCATGCTACATGCATCATTATGGAACTGCATAATTATGTCCTTTGCCTCATTTATTCTGTGGATCAAATAGCAATAAAGTAGTAAATTCCAGCACTTCGGTGAACAATTTATTTTGATCTTCAGGACTGCAATAGGAGTAACACTGCCTTCAGCATGTGTAGGAAAATTAGATTGTGGGCTTACAGCCAAGTGTCAGAAGTACGTTTAAGATGCTGCTGGAGAAGAGGGGCTTATTGCAAAGATCATGGCTGGACTACAATATTATGAGGGCAAAGCAAGCACTGCTTGTCAAACATCCTCTGACACTTAGCCACCAAGGAAACCTAAGTACCAGTGTAAGAGGTTCCTCCTTCCAGGTCATAGTGAATATACCTAGTGAGGCAGAAACCTAAGCCATGCATTACTTTATTTATTGTAAATGCACAGTGATGCGAAATCTTAAGAAATCGATTCAAGAATTGTTCTCTCTGCTCCATTAAAAAGTGACATGATGAAAGGAGACTGTGAACTTCACATTAACTATACAGTTAAATCGTGTTTCTATGTGTCCTGTGTATTTGAACCATCTGCTGATCACACTAGAAATTCTACCAAGCTGATACAGGCAAAAGCAATTTCTGGGGAGAAATGAAGAGGTCGGGTCATGAGAATGAAATATTCCAGCACTCCTGCCACATGTGACAACTAAGCGAATCTGTCCCTGGTGCTGGCTTTATTAAACCCTTCTGTGCTTGGTAATAAAATCCTGTCACCTCATCACTACCCAAGGTAATGGCAGGGGAAGTCTATGAGGACCCTCAGTGGATTCACGATAATCGGAAAATGTGTAATATACACATACTAAGAGAAAAGAGTAATGTAGAGACATCCAATAATGTGGAGATAGTGTGGTTAATTTACATCCTGAATGAATGTCTCTTATATTCAGGAGCTGCCTTGAATAGTAATTGATAGATTTAAGTTCAGAGATGAGTGTGCTAGTCTCAGGACTCAGCCTCAGACTTACTCCATAGCACCACTGTTATTTAAGCTGCTTTATACAGTGAAATACTGCAATTCTCTCTCCATAAGCTCAAAAAGATGTATCTCACATGAACTGAATTGAAAAGAATGTATAATCAATTTTCTTCTTTGACACAAAATTGGTGCTCACATTTAATGTAATTGAACTTTGGAAAAACTCTCTCACTGCTGCTGAAGTACAGCTCTAGTTTTCCAGCATATCTTTATTTATTGATATGACTAACATGAAAATTTGGATATAGGTAGACATAAAAAAAAAGATGCATATTTGTCTGTAGAGACATAAGCCTTACATTTCAGACCTTAAATCAAATTCATTACTAGGAGTGAAGAAAGGAATTTTCCTTCAGCTCAGGCCATTCCAGATATGCTTCCTATGAAGTCTCCTTATCCTTCTGAAAGCTTGGATTCAGGGCCTCCCAGAACGGGGGATACCTCACCAGAGAAACCACTCTTCTGGAATGGTTTGAGAGCAGGTAGCTACAGAATCTACAAATTATGTCCTCCTGTACTTATTCTAAGGTTAACTATAAAATTGCTCCACTTCCCTGTGAAATAACAGGATTTTGTTGCATTTTCATTCCAGGGAAGAATAAGGAAGAGTTTAGTGTTTTTAGAGATAAGGATATGCCCAATATTTAGCACTTAAAATGCCACATGGGGATGTGTCATACAGAGGCTCAAGGCCAAGCTTTGCCTTATTAACAGCAGAATCTTGAATCTGGAGCCTTTAGCCCTACTGACTGTACTCCTCATCAAGTGACTGTCTGTTGCACTATGTCTCTGCCCATAGAAGTTCTGCGATAACCTGAAAAGCCAACCTGAGATGAGTTTTTAAAATAGAGTCATGGTCTTTGGCAAATACAGTTCTGTTTCAGTGGGGGGGGAGGGGAAGGAAAGAAAATAATTTATTCTGACAGTTCTAACAGAACATTTGTTTCAATATGAAATGGAAATTTGTGAGGACCCTGGCACTTGTGGTCGTATTCACCCTGACCAGCCTGACCTGGGTCTCCACCCATACACCCTGTCCATGGGCTCAGAAGCCCCACTGAAGTTCACCTCAGGGCTACCTTGTGCCTGTGCCAATCCTGACCTGCAAGCTCACATCCTGACCTAACTTTGACCTTGTCTCATCACCATGGACTTGCCCAGTGATCACTGGGCTGTGTCTTAACCTGGTCACCATCACCAGGCCTGATCCTGGCTCACTGATTTGCCTTCCCAGCTTGATCTTGGAACTGCAGCATTGCCACGGCTGTGCCCGACAATTTGGGCTCTGGGGTGAGATGCTAGCTGCCATACCTGGGTGTCCTGGCTGCCACACTTAGAATCATAGAATTATAGAATCACCTGGTTGGAAAAGA
>NW_010326013.1:0-737 GCF_000700745.2 Antrostomus carolinensis
GTGCATGTGCTGGTGTCTGTCACCGCTCGCTTGGCGTCTGCGTGCAGAAGATGGGAACGTTGTGTCCCCAACCATGGTGGCAGCTGCCCTAGGATGTCCCCGTCCCCGCCGTGCGGTCCCTGTCCCCGCTGTGGCAGCTCTGTGGGGTGCTGGCACAGCCCCGCTCCCTGCCCAGCTCCTCCGACAGTTTCACACCCACAAACAAACTGTAATTTAGGTCTAAAAATAAGCGAGGGGGAAGGTGGTGAGCTGGTGACACACCCTGAGCAGGGCTGGGGACAGGTGAGGGGCTGTGCTGGCCCCGTGGTGGCCATGGGTGGGGGGCCCAGCCTGGCTGTGGGGGTCCCTGCAAGGACCTTGCAAGGTATTGCAGGAATGATGTGGAAATGCAGCGGGTTTTGTTCATTGCTCTCGTCCTCCTGTCACCCCACATATCTGGGACCTTTGGTGTCACCTTCTCCCCGTGCCACACGTGCGGGTCACCGGGACTGACCCATCCCAGGCTCCTGCCTGTGTCCCTCTCTTCCCACTGGCATCTCTGGGGGGGGTTCAAACCCCTGTCTGGAGTATGGTGCCTCTCATTTTGGGGTGTCCCTCAGTGCACAGCTCAGGGTGTCATCCTTGGACATCCCCAGGGTGGGGAGGGGGATGCAGCTGGGAGCCTGGTGGGATGCGGTGCCCTCCCCATGCCACCTCCCTGCCACTAACCCTGCCTGTCCCTCTGTCCCCAGCCTGCC
>NW_010326013.1:861-1081 GCF_000700745.2 Antrostomus carolinensis
CGACGGGGGGCTGCCAGGCGGTACCTGCCCTCCTTCCCCTGCGGTTCCAGCCTGGCTCCGTGTGGCAGCTTCACTCTGTTAATTATAGCCCAGTGTGGCTATTAATAAACCTCCTGCTCCAAAAGAGTCAATTTGGAGCCCCAACCTTATTAACCAAAAAAACCTCAGGGTTGGGTTGTGCCCGCTGGGTGGGCAGGGATGTACCACGAGCAGCCCCTCC
>NW_010326014.1:0-721 GCF_000700745.2 Antrostomus carolinensis
GGCAGCAGGGCTGGGGCAGCAGACACACACATGGGAAGTCAATACCCATCCTTCTCTGGAGCTCTGCTTCATTGATCAGCAAGGTGCCAGCAATAGATGTTCTGCCCTTCTTTTAACTGACCTGAAAAGTGGGTGTTGGTGTCCTTTCTTCAGGCACCTCATTAGTGTTTCAGGCACCTCATTAGTGTTTCAGGCACCTCTTAGTAGAGCTTTCTCAAAGCACTTTACAAACGTTGATTATGGTGATTTGATGTGAAAAACCACGTGAAGTGGTAAAAACTGCAAATTTGACCAGGAATAATGAAGCCACTATTTGAGGCCAGAAATCAGTTGCCCAAGGTCCTTGGGTCTTCAGGTTGTTCCGGGATATTCTTCAGGTTTTTAAAGTCATTCTTCAAGAAAACAACAGTCCCAAGTGAAGTGTCCACATTGGTGGGTTTGGTGGGTTTTGGGGGTTTTTTTTCCTAGCCATGCATTCCCAGGGAGCTTTCCCTGTTTTGCTTAATTTTGGTTTTACATTGACTTGGGACTTGCAGTGTGCTGTCTGGCTTGAACAGATGAGAGATTTAGCTTTTCACAGGACCTCCTGATGCCCAGTGAAATCGGTGCAACTACAACTAAGCAAAATCATTGCTGTTTTTCAGCACAAATAACTGTCCAGTAACAAGGAAACCTCTCTTCGCAACAGATAGAGCAACTTTGAGCTTAAAATGGTAAAAAG
>NW_010326015.1:0-7928 GCF_000700745.2 Antrostomus carolinensis
TATATATAACATATAGACCATACTATGTTCATGCCACGACACCATATTAAAGCTTTTGCTTCTCTGCATTCAGATTTACTTTAAAGAAAGAGACACAGGTTATTAAGGACATGCATTTCTGCAGAAATCTTGTGAGAATAAATAAATAAATATGTCAGGAATAATTTTTTCCCCTGAAGCTTCAAATTGAGCTTCTGTTTTCAGGAAGTACACATATATTTGTCAATATTAATGACCATTTTTATGGGGTTTTTTCTGAGCTTCCAGAGAATATGATGCTATACATGTAACAAGAGTAATTACTTTCTCACAAGGAACTTTATACCTTATCATTAGAAGATTGATTTCACACATGTGTTTCCAGACTAGAAATTCTGTTTCATCTTCTACAGTAAAAATTAGGACAACAATTTTTAATTTATATTCTGTTATTTCTTTTAAATGATGTATATTAATTAAAAATGTTATAAATCAGTTGAGTATTTATATTTAAAAATATATATATATGTGGAAGTGGCAAATATATGGCTCTATTTCATATCTTTTTAAAAATATTTAACAGGTATTAGTACTACTTCAATACTTGTCATCTGTGTCCAGGCTTCTGAAATCATGTTTATTGGTGGACTCTCAGCTTGTAATCCAGGATGAACTGTTGAAACCCCTCTTGGAAAATACCTTCATGATTCTTGACATTCGCTGCAAAGATGGGTTAGGTAATGAAGTCCTTTGTTTCCAGTATAGCCAGACAAGAGACAGGTCTTCATTTACATACCATCTTCATTTAGATTGACAGTTGTTGTCAGGCTTAGCTATCCAGGTTTGTGCATGTATGTAAATGGTTTGATTTTTTTTTTCTGTATTATCTTTGCAGATACCGAGTTAACATCTGTACTTCATGAAACATGGGTAGACTTTTTCAACCTTCTAGCTACATTGTTGTGGAAGACTGGCCAAATATCTTTTCCATCTGTGACAGCAGCCCTTGCAAATCGTTGTACAGCAGTAATTGGTAATAACTCTTCCTAGATGGGTTTTAACCTAACAACTAATAAAATAAATAAACAAATAGAAAAGAGGAGCATTCCTGTTCAGATGCTATTGAGTAATTACCAATTCATATCCAAAATGAAAACCAAGTATGTCAATAGCTTGACTGACTTTTTCCCTTAATTGGATTTTTATAACTCTTTTGTATCGTCAGATTAACTTTTGACCTGCCAGAGAAATTCACAAGTTTTGTTTGCATATATGGGTTAGTGATTCTAGTTGTAAACCTTAATCAAATATGGAACCTTTTAGTAGAGCCTGAAATGATTCATTAGAGCTTTTTTTTTTTTTCCTTTTTTTAATATCTTGCATAAAAAGAAAGCAAAGTTTTGAGGGGAAATAAGAGATATAGCAATTCAAGATTATTATACAGGGTTTTGTTTGTTTTTTAAATCATTGTCTCATTAGTTACTTGGCTATTCAGCAACCTTGGTCACCGAGATTGTCTGACAAGTTTCCATACTGAAGTATGAGCATAGTCAATTCAAGCTTGTGATTTCAGCCAGTTGCATATTAAGTGATCTGATGAATCCAAATCCAATTGCCCATAAAGCAGCTAATGGATACTGTTGGTATTATAATGTAAGCTGTTGAATAAAGTGAGGAGAGTTAATAAAATTATCAAACAAATGAGTGATATAGCAAATGGAAGTAGTTTTTTGTGTTTTATAGTAAAATTATTACAGAGCAGTTTATTCATTGTGGTGGTTTCACTTGACTAGCAGCCAGACACAGCTGCTTGCTCACTCTCCCTGCCCCCAGGAAATAGGGGAGAGAATTGGAAAGAGAAGGGTAAGGAGACTCGTGGGTTGAGATAAAAACAATTTAATAATTGAAATAAAATAAAACTTAAAATAATAACAATAATAGTAATAATAGAATATGCAAATGAGTGATGCACAATGCAGTTGCTCACCACCTGCTAACTGATGGCCCAACCTGTCCCCAGCTAGTGATCCTGGAGCAGAGACAGTCCTGAAACTGCATTCCCAGAAAAGCAAGCCCAAGTTATCCCTGAGAGAATCCACTGCTTTCTGGTCAATCCTCATTAATTACTAAATATGATGTTCTATGATATGGACTATCTCATTAGCATATCCAAATGCCAATTTTGGATTATTTTGCTAATTACTATGCTCCCTCCTCCTCCTCCTCCTCCTCCTCCTGTCCCCTGCCCCGCCTCAGTCCTTTGCAATTTCAGACTAGTAAAACATGAAGTCCCTGGACTTCCAGCAACAACTAAAAACATTAATGTGTTATCAGCATTCTTCTTATAACAAATACCATACTGAAACCAGAGCACAGCACTATTCCAGCTCCTAAGAAGAAAATTAACTCTATCCTAGCGAAACCAGGACATTATTAATTCAAACCTATATAACTCAAGCTTTTCTTATTAAAGACTTATCAGATATATAGAATTTGTAGAATTCCTTGTGCAGTGCACAGGTATTACTGCTTCTTGGCTCACACACTTTCTTTTATAAGTCTCTCTGAGTTCTGAAACACTTGAGCTTTTTTCAGAATGAAATATAAAAAATTTTTCTGTTTAACCTTTCAGATACTATTTGTGATTGTATTCATCTGTCAACCACATATCCGACTTTATATATGGCTAGTTTACAGTTCTTCTCTGTCCTTTTGAATGAGGAAGGAAGAAGACACCTCCAAGATAAACACAGTATATATCAGAATCCAACTATTAGCTTTCTTCTGGATCACGTTGAAGGATGCCAGGCATCAGTAACTCATCTTACTGCATTAATTATTCAGGTATTTAAAATTTGATGCTATGATTGCAGGATATATTTTTGCATTTTTGTATTTTGTTAAAAAGGAATGTAGTTACCTAATGAAAAATCAATTTTTTCCAGTTATTAACCGAGACATCTTTAATTTGAGAATCTATTACACTTATTTTTGAAGTTCATGTAATAAGATGGAACAATTGCAAAGAAACAGCTTCTCGGAAGTGCCTTGGAAGGCAATTATGCTGCAACAGCATGGTATGAAATCTTATGTGAAGAAGGTGATACATAGATAATGTTTGGCCAGATACTGATAATGCTTTTTTTCTTGCTTGTCCAAGCATATAATGAGATTTTTAAAGTTCAAGACATAGTTATTCCCATTGTAAATGACAGCATTGTTGTTCTTAATAAGCTGTATTTGTAGAAATTGTGAACCAAAATGAAGAATTAAGCGTGTTGTAAGGTGTTGTAAGTCACATTCCTCTATTTTTGTACAAGTGTACATAGCTGATTACCAATCTTTGCCAGTAAAAAATGATGATTCTTATCATGACAGCAGAAGTCGTCTATACAATGAAGAGTTAACTGCAGCCAAGCCAATTAACATTAACATAACATTAGATATTATGACATAGTTTGAGTATTGTAAGAGATACCATCTTTTAACTTTATCTTTCAGAGCTGTAGATGGACAGTTCAGAGCTGTAGATGGCCATTGCGTTTTCTTCATAAAAGAGCTCAAAAGATAACCTATGTTCTCTGGGGCTTTATAATACATGAAATGGATACAGCTACTCTGATCCCCAAAAAAAGATAACAGAAATAGGAAAGAAACAGATTCATTTTTAGAGTAAATTACATATATTTATTTGCACTTTTCCACCCTGCCCCATGGTGGTCATTGAGACGCAGTTGAAAGAGGAGCCCATAGGATGTAAAGTCAGCTATTAAAATAAAAAATAAAATAAAATTTTAAAATAACGAAACAAACAAACAAAAAACCCAAAGCAACCCAAATTATTTAAATTTGATCTTTCTTTCTTAAAGAGAAGCACTCAAATAATTGACTAACAGAAAAGGCTGTGAGAAAGAATTTTTCAATCAGTCATCTTCATTAATCATCCTAATTACATAAAATCTACGGATAGATTTACCATAATTTTCGTGTTCCCTATGATTGACATAAACTGCAATTCTTGAATACGGCGTAAGGAAAAAAATGCATAAAGCAACATGCTTCAAGAAAGAATGAAATTTTGCTACTTTTTAAGATAAAAATTAGAAAATAATAAGATGAAATTAAAACTATTTAAAGATAGATACAGATATAGAACAACTCACTTGAATTATTTAGTCAGTTCTAATCAGCCACATAATACTTAATTAAAGGAAAATACCCAAGAGATTGACAGGGAAATATGGTTTTTAATGATTAAAATATTCCTAAGTACTAACAAAAAATAAAAACAGCTAGCAATTTAATAGGGCAAAAGCCTGTGAATGGATAAATTACAAAATCTACAATTTAGGTTATGCAGGATTGAAGAAACTCAATGTTTTGTGTTTCCCTGGCTTGTGTAAATTAGCATCAAGTTTAATCCTTTTATATTTTTGACTACTTGGACACCTACATTCTTTACTGATAGGTGGTGGTTTGTTTTCCAATTAGAGAAAAAAAAGCTACTTAGAGCATTCTTATGTTGCTGATAGCTTTGAGATTTCACTTGGGATCTAATAAAACCAGTTGCAGTCTAAATGTGAAATGTTTTTTGTTAGCTATAAATGCAGAACCTAGTCCATGCTTTGTTTCTTTAATTTAGTGTCAATTGCCTTTATCAATGAGATTTTTTTTTGTCAATTTATTAACCTACTAGTCTTCATCCCTTGACCTTTTCAGTCCTGGTTAAACTGAACACTTCAATAAATGGTAATCCTAGAGCATACATAGATATATTATTGCATATTAAAATTTGAAAAAAATTGTTAGGCAATTGCTAGCTAGAAGATCAAAGCCAATGAAAGGTGATATATGTGATGCAGAGGTGTAAAATCTATGAGTTCCTATGGCTAGGGACTCATGAGATTTCTTTCTGAAGTATTAAGTTTTTCTTAAGATGCTATATTGTTTACTAATTTTAAAATATGTTTTTCTTTCTATTATGATCCAGCCACAGTTCTTAATTTACTATATTCTTCTGATTACAATGCATACCATTTTCCTTATATTGGATGTCAATATTGGAATGATATTTTAGGGAAAATTGCTAGATGGACAAAATTCTCTAGTGGATAATATACAAAGCATGAATAGCTCCTCATCTTTCAACTGTCTTGTTATATGACTACAAATAAATGTTCCTTTGAAAGCACAGAGATTATGTTTATGTTTAGAAATATGGTGGTGCTCACAAAGGCCTCGCAAAAATAAGACAAACTAGCATTTTTCTCTGGTTGAAACAGTATCTAAAAAAGTTATCCATGTCTCAATGATATCTTTATTCTAAAGGATTTCACTGATACTTAATATCTCTTCTGCATCATTATGTTGAAGGAAAGTGAGATTGCACTAAAGGCATGTCAGTGAATTGTTTGTGATAGCAAGCCTGTATATTAAGAAAGGTCTGGAATGCCGGGGCTAGGAATCTAGGCTTTAGGAAGGCAGAATGTTAAGAAAACAGTAAGAGGAGTGGGCTTAGGAGCAAAAAAAAAAAAAAAAAAAAATCTTAAAAAAACCACATTATTTTAATTAGAAAAAAAAATTGAAACATTTCAATGCAGGTAGACTATAAACATGAATACACATTGGTAGAACTCTGGATAGGAATATAGTGATGAATCATCCAAATGAAAATATATACTGTGACAACATATTTGTAGATATGAATACTACTTTTAATATGGTCACTTTTTCATTTTAGTAATGAAATTGCATTATTTGTAGGTCTGTGAAAGAAAGTCTTCAAAGGATGGGCTGAAAGAAGTTGCTACAAATGCACTGCTGTCTCTGTTAGCTGTCAGTAAAAAGGCCCAGAAATGTGCTTTAGAAGGTGAGTATTTCAAAATGTATGTTAAATGCTTTATAAATCAAATGCTTGCAGGGATTTTACATATGTTTTTAAATCTCAATGTTTTTGGTCAAAACAAATGACCTAGTTTTCAGTGGCATTTTTTGCAGATTTTTTAGAGAAGGTTTATTAATAGTTAAAGCTTCAGCTACAGATAAAGTATTATGTTGTAGCCAGTCTAAAAACTTGTGGTGAAATCACAGCTCTTTGTTAGAGTGAGAAGAGACCTGTCAGCTTTTACTGCTGATGTATATTCATCCATTTGAAACTGGACGTTTTGCAATGGCAGTATCTTCCATTTCTTGTTTCACACTATGCCAGTACAGGTTTGTAGGTGAAAGTATGCTGTGTGTTTTCAGTTGTCACTATACTTAGACAAGAGGATACTTCTTTTTCTCAGCTTTGTTCTTCTGTGCCTTTGGTTTTTTTCTTCCCATTTTACAGTTTAAGCAGGACCTTCTCCCCTTGCAATGCAAGATCTTTCATGCCTAAGCTTTTTACTCTAAATAGTAAAACAAAAGTAAAAAACTAATCAAAGGCTTTTTGTGCCCACTAGAACATAGGGGGGACTGGTTAGTTTTCTCATTTCTCATATATCATGCATTTAATACCTGCTAATCAGCCAAAGTGCACTTTGTCTTGGGTGCTTTCTCATTGCTTGCATCTCTCTGTTAGTTTGTTCAGTCCTTTAAACCTACACCACACTGAAACAGATAACGTAGGCATATCTGCACAATGCCTGATCCTAATGGTGGCAGAAAACTCCGAACTTCAAATCCTATGCTATATACCTACTTTTTGCTGTTTCCCAGTGCACTGGTGTTCTGCTCAGCCCTTGCTTCGGTCAAGGTGGTTCTTCTGTTGATGACCCACTAGATTATCTAAGACCTGACTTCCTGTGAAGGCACTACCAGTGGCATGGAGTGCATCAGGTTCTATGCTAGAGCAGCCTTTGTCATCTTTGCTGTGATGCAATGCAAATCTTAGAGAAGAAGAAGAGGAGTTCTGGGGTTCAGATCAATCTCATGAAGATATCTGTAGCTCTAACATCACCTGTTCAGCTCTTAAGGACTACTTTTTAAGATACAAATGCAAAGTCATGCACCTGGAAAGGAATAATCCCTTACAGCGGTACAGGCTGACTGGGGAGCTGAAAAGGACCTTGAGGTCTTGGTACACAGGAAGCTGAATGTGAGAAGGCAAAGAGCATCCTGGGCTGTATTAACAGCAACACAGCCAGCAGATTGAGGGAAAAGGATTATCTTTCCTCTGCTTAGCACTTGCTTGACCAAATCTGGAATAATGCATCCAGTTTTGGCCTAGTACAAGAAAGACATCAACAAACTGGAGCAAGTTCAGCAGAGGGCCACCAAAGTGGTTGTGTCCATCTGTCCTTAGAGGAGAGGCTGAGGGAACTAGCTTTGTTCAACCTGGAAGGACCTAATAACAGCCTTCTCATACCTATGAGGTTTTGAAGAAGATGGAGCAAGGTTTTCACAGCAGTGCGTAGTGTAGAAGGATGAGAGAGAGTGGACATCAATTGAAACATGAGGGTCAGACTGGCCATAAATAAACATTTCCCCTTTGAAGGCAGTTAAGCTGTAGATCAGGTTGGCTAGACATACTGTGCAGTCTCTGTCTTTGGACATTTTCAAGACCCATCTGGATAAGGCTGCAGGTAAACCTTGCCTGATCTTATAACTCACTCTGCTTTGAGCAGGAGGTTGGACTGTATAACCTCTGGAGGCCATCTCTTCCAACTTGAATTATCCTATGAGCCTACAATCTTATAATAAATTAAAGACTCTAGATACCAAGGAAAGATCCTAACTCAACATTTTGCACTTTGAGTCACCTGAACATTTGCTTTCCTTTGTCTAACCTCAGATGCAGCACATCTGCAGCTGTTAGGGAAGAGTTGGATATGATAAATGCACACCCTAACCTCTTGAAGCTTCAGGCTTCTAGGCAGCATCATCAAAGATATCCTGAAGAGTTATGAGTTGCTATCCTCGTCCTCTCGAATCATCCTTCCCTCTCCATCTTACATCTGTCCTTTCGG
>NW_010326015.1:7946-19446 GCF_000700745.2 Antrostomus carolinensis
CTCAAGTGTGTTCTTGCGTCTCAGGATCATTCAACTAGACACATTCCAGCTCAGAAACTGTTAGTTACTTACTGATATCAAGAAGAAGACAATATAATTTGAACTCACAGAATGTGGACGTCTTAATTCTTAAATCTCAATTCAGGAGGGTAACAGTAATCAAGATCATCACAAGAAAGATATTTTGTGTTTCATAAAATATTTTTGATTGTGAATGAACGTTAATATTTTTTGTCTTCCAGTTGACCTGATAGACAACTGTATAGAAAACATGAAACACATTCATGCACAGCTGAATTTAGATGCCCTTAAGCCTGGGAAAGCACAGAAAAAAAAGGTAAGCATAAAAACCAAAAGACTGGTATGATAGGGTACTTCCAGCTCTTTTTTATTTGCTTTTTGGTTTTTGTGTGTTTGATTTTGTTTGGTTTTTTTTCCCCCTTGAGATGGATACTGTTGGTATCTGTCACAGGTGAGACAGAGTTAAATGAAAACTTGTAGTGGATCTGGATACTGGGGCTGCTTTAAGATTCAATGATTTTAGAGCTTTTATCAACTTGATTATCTCTCACACTAGCCCACCCAGAGTTATGTTCACTAGGTTCAACTTCCTTTTCCATTATGGAGGTGACTGCTGGTTCAGGAAAGTCAGGCAGAAAATCACATCTGTTTATGCTTTGCAGCTACTCAGTTCCCAGTCTTGGGTGTTACTGGCCAAAGCCCCTGGGTGTGTGCTGGTGTTTCGGCGTGTGCCAAAAGTTCCATACAAACTTAAGGACAAAATTCTTTACTGTAAGGGTGACGGAGCACTGGAACAGGCTGCCCAGAGAGGTGGTGGAATCTCCATCTCTGGAGATGTTCAAAACCCTCCTGGATGCTTTCCTGTGTAACCTGTTGTAGGGAACCTGCTTTGGCAGGGGGATTGGACTAGATGATCTGAGGTCCCTTCCAACCCCTACCATTCTGTGATTCTCTGATTCTGTCAGTGCTTGCAATTTATGATATTTAGCTGACAGCAATATTTAAGAGTACGGTGTTATTTTCATACATAGTTAGACTTTCAACCTTGACTTCATGGTCCTATCCAATCCAGCTAATTTTTCCCATCTTGTTTCCACAATAATATTTTTTTCTGTTTCTTGGGTTTTCTTTCTCAGTGTCTTTCAACAAGTGCTAGGCATTTAGGTTTTTTTCTGTTCCTGTACCAGTCAATCTCCCTCCCACCCCAAAACCACTTTGAGTCTGCTTGCGCGTCTAAGTCATTTTTTTAATTATCTGCCTTCTCCTATTAGCTGGCTTACAGTTCTAATTCATTTTTTCTCCTGTATGCTTGATTGACATCTCAGTCTCTTGTCATCAGACTCAATTGTCTCTAGCTTTATCTTCTTGTCAGAGTTTGTTTGGTTGGTTGGTTTTTTAACTTCATACTTGCAAACCACCTCCTGTACTCACAGTTTCTTCTCTCCGTTCACAATTTCTTTGTTTAGCCTTTTTTTAACCTCCCTTACACTTGTTCCAGACTCACATTACCCAGCTCTTTCTTACTACATCTAGACATAGATTATTTCTTACCATCATACAACAGTTTCATAAGATTTTTGTTGTAAGCTGCTTGTTTTCTACCACTTTCTTCTGAGAATTATTAAAATACAGACAATAACATCTGCTGTCAAGTTTGATGTCTTGACCACTCCCACTTAAAGCAGAAATTGCAGGAAACAATTTCCTGCAGGATATTTCTTCATTGTTTGAGTTTGATAGTATTTTTCTGTGTGGTGTTGGCAAAAACAAATATTAGCTTTGATTTGTGAGAGAGTGGAACTGTGTTTTATAAGAATGAGCTCTGAAAATAATTTGAATTTGACTGTGACATTTGAAGGCTACAGTATTTTTTCTTGAGATCTAAACACATTTATTATCACTTCTTCAAGGGAGGTGGCTGAAAGGTCTCCTGCCCTGGTAATGTCAAGTGAGATTGAAGTCAGTTGGTTCTTCGTATTTCTTGGATTGAGAAGGGGGAAGCTGGGTACATTTGCTTCTCTGCTAAATGTAGAAGGAATTTAAAACTTGAAAGAAATTAAGGAAAAGAGCCTCTGAGAAAGGTCAGAAAGACTGTTTTTGTTTAATTAAGAATTATTTGAAAGAGATTTGTGAAAGAGTTTGTGGCACATTTCCTGTCTGAGCTGGGACTGTAGGTTACTACATCATGTTTAAGCATGCTGTTCATCATATGTGGTGCATAATGACAAGAAATCTAGTTTCACATGAGGGAAACTGAGACATTGCTTTCATAGTCAGCTGATCATTCACAAAACTGCCCCTCAACCCACTCTGAGGCACAGCTCTCAAAGTGAGGTTATCAGAGGTTATTTTCTTTTTCTCTTTCTTTTCTTTCAGCTGTTGGGGAAAATCTATTTGACCTAGCTTCATTCTCAGGGCAACTGGAGTATTTTACCTAAGATTCCTTTTCTTTCACAATAATTACTGTGATGATAACCAAGGGCCTGAGAAGTATTTACAAATAGTCAAGCTTTCAGAAAAAAATCCTGTTAAATAGAATCTTAGTAAAAAACAAGATAACCTAAAATAAATAAGTAAAACAGTGACATCAACACAATCTATAACTTTTTCAACCTTCTAGAAGTTTACACGTTAAATATAAATTGTAGCTTGTGGCATTTTATGGGATTTAGTGCTATCTGTATTTATTAAATACATTGATACATGTATAAGTTCTTGAAGAAACTTCTTAGAGTTAGCATTTTATTTAGTTAAAAATGAGACAAACCACTCAAAATGCATTTGTAATGATGACTTGTGTGTTTCTTTTTCATCTGCTACATCTGACTTTTATTAACTATTTTGAGAGAAGACTTTTACTTCATCTCTAAATGTCATCAACTGTACATGATACGATTTATAAGCAAGCATTGTTGCTTCACATTGTCTGAGATTAAGCATGAATCCTATTTTACATTTTTGTTCCTTTATGCTTGATAAAACAGAAATAGTTTCCTGTGGTGAACAAACTTACTGGAATTTGATTGTCTTTCAGAAATGGTTTAGTATGTCAGCCTTATAGAAGTTAGGTCAGCCATCATTAACCTTTTAGTGTCACAGCACTGTCATGAAGATAGATATTTTGTTTACTTGTTCTTGAATCTTAGTATAGTACCTCACTGTACAAGGGTTTGTATTTATCTTTGTAATATTCTTATCAGGTTGGAAACTATTTCCGTTATTAAGGATAGGGAACTAAGACACTGGGAATATAAGGATGGATTGGTCTGACCAAATGCAGAGATCTGCAAGACAGAGCTGGTTTATCCTTGTTTTTATCTAAGGAAGAAAAATAGGTGCTTCTAGAGAGTGATTCATTTGACTTATTTTAGATGTCTGCTTAAGGATGGAACAAACACCCAGAAAGAGTTCCCACCCGTTCTTCATTAGTTATAAGAGAAATGGAGCTCTGCATTACAGATCTCTGCATTTAGCCAGATCAGCACTCCTAGAAAATAGTATCTGGATTATAAAGAGAGATGAGGGTGACTCCCAAGAAACTTGTTATAGATGTCTTTAACATACATGTTTAAAGGTAGGTGAAATGAATCTTACCTGAGATCAGAAGGAAATTCTGCTAGAGATGTGACCCAAATGTTGATGCCTTAGATTTGCACCTCTCCTTTGAAATCTCTTTCCTCCTTTTACAAAACTAATTCTGGTCTTATGTTAATGATCTTCAAATATTTTTCCCTGGATAGGAGGATAACCTTATCAAGCAGTTAAGGCGTTCTATGCAGCTTCTCAGAAACTGTCTCTTTCAAAATGAAGAATGCAAAGTAAGTATTCTCATACTGAAATACTGTGAGCTCATTCAGTTACTGAATGAAGATCATTTTTTTTTTTTTTTTAATTTTGAACTTATATTAAAGCTGGCTAAATTTAAGTTTTATGTTAATAGCAAGAAATACTTCAAATTTCATTATTATTCCCACCTACTAAGAGTATTTCATACATGCATTAGGAACTCAATGTTCGTATTGAAACATAATCTCCCAAAGGTTTCAGATGGCTATCATCATTTATACCCACTTCGAGTTTGTTTAAATTAATAATTCCAATATTCGAAGCATATAATCTGAAAAATGGATATGAAGAAAAGTATGGGGCCAGAAGAAAGGCATGTACGAGATACACGTCACATCTTAGAAAGCAATTTCCTCTCCTTATTCCTCTCTCCTTTTTTCCTATGCCTTTCTGAAAAAAAAAAAAAACCCCACAAACCAAAACAAACAAAAAAAAACCCCTAAGTAATAATTTACCATTTACTTTTCTTTGTCTGAGTTTATTTCCACTAATCCTGCAAGACACAATTTTGATTTCATCTTGATTTTTTAAAACCATTTTTTTTGCTCAGAATCTTGTTTTTAATTTTTTCTTTTCATGTCACATTATTTGTTTCCTCTGTGCTTTTCAACTTCTTCTCTACTTCAGTTTTTCTGCATACCTTTTTTTGCATGGGGAAAACAGTACATTTTTTCCTCTATTCTTTCTTTCTGATCACTATTCATCCTCTTTCTTACTGTTGATATCTTTCCCACATTTATTTCCATTTTTGCTTTCAGAGTTTAATTTGTCTTGGCATTGTGATGCAACTTGAGTTACTTTTAGCAAATGCAGTGGTGGAACCACAAGATTTCCAGACCTTCCAGAAGTACCCCTATTGAGGGCATGTTTCGGCATCCTTTTTGTGTACAGAACACCATGTTAATTATGGGCCTGAATAACTTGGTTGTACCATAATCTCAGATAATTGTGGAATATTTTTCTTGTTTTGATCAGGGGTCCGTGGAGACAGTTGCTTGGAGGAGAGGAGGAGATTGCTGCTGATAACAGAAGTTTTCTATTATTTAGTCTGTAGAACAGTACTCTTCTATTTCCATGCTTTTTGAGTTCCAATAACTAGTTTAGTTGGAGTAGAATAAAACTTCAGAATAGGGAGCTCTTGAACAATCAGTTTGAATACATCTTTACTTTTGTTTGCATATCTCTCAGTAATTGAAACCTGCGTGGTGATTTTGACCAGGATAATTTCATTAGTGTTGAAATGAGGGTATTGGTTCTCTCTGTACGATCTTTTAAGCAAACTAATGGGACACAATAAAATAAAAATATGCTTTTCTCACTCTACTTATACTCAATTTTAAAAGTATTTAATGGTATAATAATTTAAGTTCCTTATCTTGTTCTTGTAGATGGCAGCATTCAAAGCTCATCTTGTTCCTGTTCTGCATTTGCTTTGGCCATGGTTTTTAATAGATGATTCTTCAATGCAAATAGCTCTGCACTTGCTTTGTGTCTACACTGCAAACTATCCTGCAGGTATGAGAGTCTCTCTATGATGTAATAGATCACAATATTTAATCAGAATAATTAAGACAGAAAAGCATAATAAAGGGAAAAGAGTGTTTATTATCACGGTAGAGGAAAGTATAAAAGTCCATCAAAGTCTATAAAGAGTTTTTATTTTAATACATTCAAGACTTTTGCTCAGATCCTGTTTCAGTCTGTTGGATTTAGCAAGAGTACAATTGTATTAAAGGATTACATAGTGTTTAATTCAAACCATTATGTTTGAAGGTTACATTGAAAGTCCTGCCAAACTGAATAGAATTAGTGTAGAAACACCACTCTAGGAGTACTCTCCCAGAACAGCATATCAGTATTTTATACAATTTGTACTTCAGTTCTTATTGAGAACATTCTGGTTTTGAAATATCCAATAAGCTAATTTAATTCTATATTAAATTTCTTCAATTTATTTATGCATTGGGCTAAGTAGCCTGTATTTGTGTATTTTTCATAAGGTTTCTCTTCTTCATTTGAGGAACACCTTTATTTCCATTAATGAGTAAATATCCACACTACTAGAAACCTGTTCTTTTTTCTAGTATGAATTTGTCTCATTCCATAAGCTGATTATGGACTCAGGTAGTGGCTTGAAGAGCTATTGATTTCTTCCTGTCAAGATATCATAAGAGTTAGCGTGGTTAAAATACATTAACTGAACAGTTTCAGAGCTTTTTTACCCTCTTTTTAAGTTGGTGTCTCCAGATCTTAAATGAGTTTGTGATGCCTTTTTTTTCGTGATAACTTTTTTTTTTTTTAATATAAAATTAAAATCTAATGACCTGTGATGTACTGGAAATCAAGCTGAAGTTCTGATGATCTTTCTTGTTCCTTCATGCTGAATGACTCTAGGCTGCCTCTTTATTTTCCTTGCTAATAAGGGCAAGTGATTTTAGATTAATCACATTTTTTCTTTCTGTTCAGGTTAGTTGGCTTATGAGGTGACACAAACTTACCTACTCTGAACTAGTTAACCACTTCCCCTTAGGGTAATCAAATAAAGAAATGCATGTAGATGTTTGTAACAGTTAAGAACAGTTTCATTTTCTTTTACTTTTGCATTGTAAGAAGTTAATTGTTGTTGCAGATAGTAAATGCCACTAAATAAGAAGGTATATATGTGTATTTGGGCACAAACATCATGTTGGTAACTTAGATGTTCCCTGCCACTAATTAATTTGAGCTTGTAGATTTGTAGCATAGGATTTTACATGCTAATATTGTACAAGGTAATGACAGATGCAGATGGTGCTTTTATTTCTCAGAAAAGTATTTTAAGAAACTTATTAAACCTTTCAGAGAGACCTCTTCTTCTGAATCAGTTTCAGAGGGTCCCTTCAGATTCTGATGCCAAATAATTGAATAATGCCTTAGATCTAATGTTCTGGTTTTTAAGGAGGCTTTCTGAGACAGAACAATGGCTTCTCTAGCAGAATCACCTCTTAGATTCTAAACAATAGGACAGTAGATACCTTTTCATGTCAACTGCCACATTCAGGCATGGTTCTACTCAAAGCAGGTGCCATTGAATTCACTGAACAACAAAACACAATCCTTTCACAAATCCTACCTCAATCTTTGAGCTGTTAGACTGCTCTTTCTATAGATGTTTTGGGTTTTTTTTAAATTTATATGTGCCTTTCTCATGTGATAAACATTTCATCTCTTTAAGGTTGTGCTTCACTTTGTTGGGGCAGTGGTGGACAATCGTCACTTCCATCTGTACGAAGTGCAACTGGCAATTCGTTAATTTATAACATCTTGAAACTGGCTTCCCAAGTGTCAAACGATAACAGCCCAATTCAGCAGGTGGTCTTTTGTCTTCTTTCTAACCTTGCTTTGTCTCATGATTGTAAAGGCATTATTCAGAAGGTAAGTAAATAATATTCTTGATTTTAGCAATATGAAGGAAGCATTTTCCTTTTTAATATAATCTCATATTTCAATATGGATTGTCTTTTGATCATATAGAGATGCTTCTGCAGGAATCAAAACCATTGTGTCTTCTCAGTTAGTTGTGTTGCTGTTCCCTAAGTGCAGCATGTAATTTGGTCATATTCATAGTCTGGGCAGAAACAGCATATGGAACTACACAATTTTTGCTAGAGCTTTTTATAAACTCTCAGTTTCTCTGGGGTGTAAAATTTTTAATACCCATAGATATTGGTAGCAATCACTACTGCTCATGATAGTGAGCATACAGTAGAACAAACTGTTTGTGAGTAAACAAGAAATTAAACATTGCATAAATCACTAGGTATACTGTGTGAAACATTATTTTTACAAAAATTATAGTTTTGGAAAAGATGTCCTACATGTCAATAATTGACTGTTAGGTAAAAATCTATTCTTATTATATAAATATAAGTACTGTCTTTTCCCTTTTTAATTTGTGTATTGAGTGATCTTTATCACATGTTCTTTGAAAAATCTGTTTCTTTTAAATTTAACTTTGATCATTTAAATAAATTCAACACCTCAAGAGAAGTCAATCCATGTAGAAAATCAACTATAGTGGTGACGTGTTAATACTAACACAACAGAAATTATAAAAAGTATGTTTGTTTTTAGCGTCTTTTATAGTAGTTTAATAATTGCAACAATTTATTTCAATTTACATTAACAATATTCTGTGCTTGGACCTAATTACCCGTTAGAAAAGGCAAGGGGAAATATGATCTTTTTGTGGTCCTAATTATGTAAAATCTGATCATACAGTTACAAAATTGGTGATATTCAAACTTTTTGATAGAAATGAAGAGTTTGAGATCTCTTCTATGGTATCTTCTGTTCGGTGAATTGTTTTGGCTTTTGCTGTCTTCAGAGTTTCACTCTAGCGTGATAGTATTTATTCTTCATTCTCTTTCCTGAGCTCTGCTTTCATGTGTAAGCAATGCCTGATTACTAATTCCATCTATGAAAATTAAATTATCAATAATATATTCACATGGAGAAAACTGCAATGAGTTTATATGCTGGATTGTTTGCTTTTGACCAGATACCTGTGTGTCGTCAAGGGTCAGTGAGGTTTGGAATATTTAATCAAGGACTTTTTTCATCACAGCAATGTTATGTTAGAACAGCTCCCTATTCCAAAAGCAGAATAGATTTTTACCAGCTCAGAATATCCTTAAAGTGGAGGCAAACCCTGAGACTGGGAAGTGGAAGTGTATGCTATGTCAACACACTGGTCTTTTTCTACAAAGCTTACAAAAATAGAGGACGTGACTATGACTGTCAGTGAAGGGGGGATAGTGTAGATCCTTATTGGTCCCTTCCACCTTGAGATTCTCTGTGATTCTATGATACCTTTAACATTTGCTAATAACACAAGCAATAGTAAATAAAGAATCAAGAATACATTAGGTAAGTAATCCATTGATTCAGTTAAATAGCTCCTAGCTTATTTTTGGGCAGAAATGCTAAGTGCAAACCAAAAACTTACGTAGTGGTGGGAGTTAGCCTTTAAAGAAATTTATTGTCTTGGGCCAACTTTTATGTATCTACACTGCATCAGTTATTACAGAAGAAAATGTATTTTATGGTATTAACTTTTTAACCAATATCTGAATTCTTTTTTGTATGTAATTCTTTCAAAAATCCTTGACAAATAATGTGTTCCCTGAAATATGTAAATGAAACATTAGTACCAGTTCTTGGTTAAGTATGCAGATTGGGAGGTCAAAGAGCAGTGAAAAAACCACAGAATACTATAAATTCTAACATTCTTATCCTTCCTTCTGACAGAGTAACTTCCTGCAGAACTTCTTGTCTCTTTCATTGCCAAAAGGAAGTAATAAAAATCCTGGTAATGTGTCTACTCTTTGGCTAAAGCTGCTACTGAACATATCTTTTGGAGAAGATGGACAGCAGATGATCATGAAGATAAATGGTTTTTTAGACCAGATCGTGGAAATGAGTAAATACAAACACAGGAGCAGCCAACATCTAGCACTTCTTATTCTACATAACTTATGTTTTAGTCCAACTAATAAACCAAAGATATTAGCTAATGGTAAGTATCTATATGGTATACAAGCTATTTTACTCTGAGAATATTATGTCTTCCAGAATACCATGTGTTCACCTTAATTTCCATCCTGATGTGGCTTTAATTGTGGCTACTGGGAGTTATAAAACAGTTTAATGGCTTAGTCAGTTTGTATGCATAGCTGATGGCTGTACATAGCATGCATGTTTTATTAATGATGGCTTAATTTTTTAGCATTGCTTGATTTTGTTTTGCTATATTCTTTTTAACACTTCTTTCAGTGTAGTCTACCAATTTTGTGAGCATATTTAAATTTAATTAATCTGATGATAAAGTGTCTGTAATTCTTCTGCCATACCAGTACTTGTCATAGAAATAAGTGTACTCCAAGCATCAAAATACTGAGGTATGTAAATATGTGTGCTTTTGATGATATTTTTCTAGATGAGTTGCTTTATTTATTTATTTTTCTCATTAGATAAAGCAATTGCAGTACTTTCTGCCTGTTTGGAAAGTGATAATTGTGCTGTTCAGAGAATAGGAGCAGCTTCGCTTTGGGCTTTGCTTCACAACTATCAGAAGGTTAGTATTTGAGAAATACTTGAAAAAATTCTAATGTTATTTTTATTATGCTATAAGCAATACAGTAACCTTTAAGTAGGTGAAAATAAAATTTGCAGCTGCAGTTCCATTTTTTTATTTTAAATAATAAATAACTGCTCAGGCTAGGAGGTTAAACAGGTAAGGAAGCAGCTTGTCATTTGTGATTTGTGACTGCTTATATAAATGCAAGCTGTATGATGATACAGTCGTATTCTATTTTTAAGATTCCTTCATCATCTTTTGTTCTGTTGAATTATTGCATTTTCTAAACTTTGTTCTTAAAATAATTCCTTCATCATCTTTTGTTCTGCATTTTTGTTCTTATTGCATTTTCTAAACTTTGTTCTTAAAATGTGAATGGGGAAGAAAGCCAGATCGTTGTATTTTGTGTGTTTGTGTGTGATACAGGCAAAAGTGACTTTGAAGAATCCATCAATAAGGAGAAGAATAGATGAGGCTTATTCCTTAGTGAAGAAAAGTAAGTCTTACTTCCAACTAATACTAATTCTGTATTTTTTCCATCAGGTAGACCATTAATACATTTCAATTTGCATCATCACAATGAGGTTTTGTTGTGCTATGCCTTTTTGAAAGGAAACTTTTGTCTCTATAATAATGAGTAGTAATATGGTTTATGGTTAGGCATCTTATAGATACAGAAAAGTGCCTCTTGGTTAACAAGTTATAAATAAGACCTCAGGTAACTGCTAAGGTTAGTTTGTAAGAATAGATCTGATGGTGCTCACAGCAAAATGCTTTCTTTGCACAGTACACTTCTGTGTTAGTTCTTAAATTTAGTGATAAGAAAAATTGTTCATTTAGCATTGACTCTGCTTTAAAGTGCTCAGCCTCACTGTTCAGCCATATAGAGAGGGAATCAGAACAGATCATTGTACCAGTCTTAAAATACTGTACCATGAGTTAGCTGACTTTCTGGAAGCTGGAGTTTTTTGCTCAAATAACTGAACATAACTGTCATTTGAATAGTTTTTATATAATAGGCTGCTATTTTCAGCTCAGGAGCATTCATTTTGAAAGATATTCGCACACTGGACTGGAGCTGGAGCTTCAGTAACTAATAATGTGCTTATTGGTTGTTAGTCACATCAAAACTCTGATCTTGCAAAGACGTGCAAATGCCTTATTTTAAGCCAATGAGTTTTCCTACTGATTTTAATTGCTCTATACATGTACTCAAATAGGTTTATCAGTTGGGGGCTTATAATACTGAGTTCCAATGGTATTTTACACAACAGAATTGCCACAAAATTTCTGCCTACTCTGTCAGTATCCTAATAAGGAGATGTATGTTTCCTAGAACATCTCATAAAAATTCTTCCTGTACTGTCACACAAATTCATTGATTTTGTAAATGTACTGTTGTTTCAAACTCATCCTATACTAAGTCAACCTTTAAACATAACATAATGCAGCATTTCATATACTGATAGTGTGTTTATAAATAGATAAGTTTGCATTGTTCTTCATAGCTGTGGT
>NW_010326016.1:0-1174 GCF_000700745.2 Antrostomus carolinensis
CAGACCTTTTCTGATGGCTTAGCTCATTGTACCATGCAGTTAAGCTCTGTGTAGCCTGCTTAGACCCCTGTATCTCAGTTTGAGTGGTTGTTTTGATTTCACTATGGGAATACATAGTAAGAAGTTACGGCGAGGATAGCTGGGATATAAATGTACAGGACATTAGCTTCAGCTCCTCACATGTTCCAGGTTAACAGGGTCTGTGAAAGGAGTTGTGTCCTCTTTCTAAGAACACACATGCTCGAAATCCAAGTCCACAGGCATGTGTGGAAAATCACAGAATCATAGAATGCTTTGGGTTGGAAGGGACCTTAAAGATCATCTAGTTCCAATGCCCCTGCCATGAGCAGGGACAAATGCAGTGCATCTATTCAGAGAACAAGGAATAGTCTCCTCTGTGAAAGAAGAGCATGTCTCAGACTAAAAGTTAATCTATACAGTTTGCCTCTATAGTTACATCAGATGCCTCTTACACACTGACAGGTTTGGGGCATTGACCTTCCTCTCTAGGGAGCCTGTTCCAGTGTTTGACCACTCTCTCTGTAAATAAATGCTTCCTAAAGTTAAGTCTGAACCTCCCTGGATGCAACTTTGAACCATTCCCACAAGTCCTGTCATAGGATACCAGGGCGAAGAGATCAGCACCTCCCTTTCCACTTCCCCTCCTCAGGAAGCTGTAGAGCAGAGTTCACCCCTCAGTCTCCTCTTCTCCAAAACAGAAAGACCCTGAGTCCTTAGCTACTCCTCATAGGACAGGCCTTCCAGCCCTTTCAACAGCTTTGTTGTCCTCCTCTGGACACCTCCTTTTTAAATTGTGGGGACCAGAACTGCACACAATACTCAAGGTGAGGCTGCATCAGTGCTAAATACAGCAGGATAATCGCCTCTTTTGACCAGCTGGTTAAACTGTATTTAATGCACCAGATTCCTTTCTGCAGGGCTGCTCTCCAGTCAATCCTTTCCCAATTTATACTTGTATCCAGTGTTACTCTGGCTCAGGTGCAGAATCTAGCATTTGTCCTTGTTAAATTTCATGCCATAGAGGATTGCACAATGCTCCAATCTATCTAGGTCACTCTGCAAGGCCTCTTGTCCCTTGACAGTCAACAGCACCCACTATAATCTTCTCCATAACTTCTCCATGTACTGAGGTAAGGAGTTGGACAAGTGCACC
>NW_010326017.1:0-14095 GCF_000700745.2 Antrostomus carolinensis
AATGAAACATCCCCAAAATTAAAGGATTTATAGTGATTTGGCAAATCTGAGCCCTGTACACCCACACCCAGGGCTGGTTCTGTGTCCAGCCGACCTGTGACCAACCCCGGTGGGTGCTGTGGGGCTGGGTGGGTGACGTGCATGAGCATGGAGGGGCTAATTCTGGATGGCACCTACCTCATTAGTAGGTTAATCAGGGTTTTTTTGAGGGTTCTTCGTTAGCGTGGAGCTGTATCCGTGCTGGTAATGAGCTGCCCTCTTAATTGCAGGGGTGGCCTGGAAGTGATGGTGTGAGTGGGAGATGGGGTGGGTGCTGGATTGCTGAACCACCCCGTGCGTGTATCAAGCAGGGATGCAGGTGGTGGGCTACCACGTGTGTGGATGAAGTGGTCCAGGGAAGAAAGAAAAGTATCTGGAAGATAACTCCAAGGGTGCCAAGTGATATCTGTGTGGATTTGGGGACAGGACATTAGAAATGAGTGAAACCCTTTGCCAGGGCTGGCATTAAATTGGTAAATGGGACTGTGCAAAGAGTTATATCAGGTGCTTGGAAGGAAAAGTGATGCTCCAGCTGCCATGAGACCCCAAACGGGCTCCCTCCTGGCAGGTGGTGGCAGTGGCCTCCTGACAATCTGTGTTCCCCACACAACAGCCCCTGAGCCCACGGGTGTCCCAGGTCACCCCAGGAGAGCGCTGAGCCCTGCGACACTTTGGCTTTTATTCTCCAAACCTCGCTGCAGCCGCATCTCTCTGGCTCTGCACTCCCTCTCCCCCTCCATCTTGTCTTCTGCTCTTCTCCTTCATTAGCTGTTAACCTTCATCTCATTCTCCTCCTCCTCCTCGCCGTGTGCTGCCACTTTCATTCCTCTTCTCTCAAGAGGAACCTGACCTTTGTTTTATATCCTTCCTCCTACTAACTGGACACCAGCTCTATTTTCTTGCCCCCATCTCCCTACCCCCTTCTCTTTATTGATTAAATCCAGTGTCTGCAGAGAACCGGACACACAGCCTTTTGCATTCACCCACATCCCTGAGCGAGCAGCCCAGGAGATGCTGAGGAACATCAAGGTGCAGGTCTGGGAAGGGATGGACACACAGCATCGCACCCATAACAAACCAGGGATGTTTGTTAGGAAACTCCTGTTCCTGCTTTCCCATTGTTGGTGGTGGAGGAGTGTTGGTGGAGGAGCGTTTCTGTCTCTAACGAAGCACGGTTAGAAAATTAAATATCAATAAATACAAATATCAGTCTCTGGTGGCTGAGCAGCTGGTCCCCGAAGGTGGCCAGTGGATGTGTCCATCGCTGGGTATCGCAGCCGCCAGCAGATGGATCGATCCTGATCCTGTGTTACAGCAGAAGGGAAGGGTGAGCCATCGTTTCCTGCCTCGCGCCTGCTGGGAGTTTGAGTCCCTTCTTGGGAGTTTGTCACTCGTGTCCCCAACGCCAGCCTTGGGAGTGAACAGCCTTTCCTCAAACACCGGCTGGAAATTTCCAGTGGCTCACAGCAGCCCCAAAACAAACAGCAGCTCCTTCCCCCACCTCCGGCGCTGCATCTCGGGAGATATTGCTCCCGGCTCCAGCCACGCTCTGCTTCACCCACTGAATTTTAAGCCTCTGAGTAAAGTGCTGCACTGTAATTATTGGAGAGGCTGATAATTACTGAGGGTCCAACATGAGGTGGGTCCATCCTTCCACTAGCAATGGAAAAACATGGGTTTTCCTCTCCCAAGATTACTCTAAATAAGCATGTAGGGTGTAGAAACCAGCTTGCAAATGTGTAACCTGCAGCTGAGGATGAGCTGAGATAAATAAATGTGCGCTGGGGGTACATGAAGGGATGGTGAATCCATCCTTGAGATGGATTTTGTCCCAAATTCTTCCTTAAACCCAGCTCTCACTTGATGCCTGCTGGCTACTGCTGGCTAGGTAAGTGGTTAACTGAGATTCTTTATCTATTTTTTATGCCCTAAATACTATTTATTTTGTTTCTGCCCTCCTTTTGTTGTTTTCTTTTTTCTTTTTTCTTTTTTCTTTTTTCTTTTTTCTTTTTTCTTTTTTCTTTTTTCTTTTTTCTTTTTTCTTTTTTCTTTTTTCTTTTTTCTTTTTTCTTTTTTCTTTTTTCTTTTTTCTTTTTTCTTTTTTCTTTTTTCTTTTTTCTTTTTTCTTTTTTCTTTTTTCTTTTTTCTTTTTTCTTTTTTCTTTTTTCTTTTTTCTTTTTTCTTTTTTCTTTTTTCTTTTTTCTTTTTTCTTTTTTCTTTTTTCTTTTTTCTTTTTTCTTTTTTCTTTTTTCTTTTTTCTTTTTTCTTTTTTCTTTTTTCTTTTTTCTTTTTTCTTTTTTCTTTTTTCTTTTTTCCTTTTTCTTTTTTCTTTTTTCTTTTTTCTTTTTTCCTTTTTCTTTTTTCCTTTTTCTTTTTTCTTTTTCTTTTTCTTTTTCTTTTTCTTTTTCTTTTCCTTTTCCTTTTCCTTTTTCTCTTTCTTTTCCTTTTTCTCTTTCTTTTCCTTTTTATTTTTCTTTTCCTTTTTATCTTTCTTTTCCTTTTTATCTTTCTTATTTTTTTTCTTTTTCTTATTTTTCTTTCTCTTTTTCTTTCTCTTTTTCTTTCTCTTTTTCTTTCTCTTTTTCTTTCTCTTTTTCTTTTTTTTCCTTTTCTTATTCTTATTCTTCTTCTTGTTGCTATTATTATTATTTTTCTCTTACCTGTCATGGGGCAACTTCTAGGCTTCAAACTGCCTTGTCTGCCATCCCCGTAACACAGCGGGGCACAAACTCGTGGCTGAGGGTCTGAATTTCCTCTGTGAAATTGTCCCTTTGAGAAGTGACAAGACACAAAACTTGTCTGCAGGTCCAGTCACAGCAAGTGCCACAGGGGTGTTGACAACTCCATTAAGGTTTTTTTTTTTCTCAGATATTTTGTGGAAACTGGAATTTTTACCTCAAACACGGGTTTCAGTGAGATGCGATGGAGCAAAGTGATAGGTGCTGACTGTAGGGAACCTGGGAAAGGAGCATTGTGCAGAAAGAATTATCCTTGCCTAATTATGTGTTTGCCATTAATGCACTCTAATGAAGCAGACTGGAGCCCCATCAACAACCACTGTTCTTCTTCAGTTCAGTTCTTCTTCTCCAGCTGCCATACAGGTGCCCAGATAGACTTTTTTTTTCTTTTTAATTTTTATTTTCATATCTCCTTTTTCAGCTGAAATCAATCCTGTCCCTCCCAATGCAGATTTAATTCCAATAATGCATTACCTGATCTAGCTCTCGTAACATTTATCCAGCTGACAGGGCTTTCACCAGCTCTCTTGGGCAATACTCAAAAAGCCAGAGAGGTTTTTTAGTCCGGCTGCTCTTCCTGATGCTTGGCAGAAACAATCCCCAGCTTGCTTTAATTTTATTGCCACTCAGGCATCCTGCATTGTGCCAGACTAAATAATTCATCTCTCTTTTTTTATTTTCACTTTTTTCCTATGTGTGTACTTTGCAGTTCATTCTTCCTCCTCAACTATTTCTTAACAAAGCTACATGTGTTTCGAGTGTCCTAAATACAGGTTTCCAAACATTTGGTCTTGGAGGGATGATGTTTTATGGCTGGGTTATTGAAGGCTACGCTATAAAATTAACCAGCAATGTAATACCTTATATATAAAATTAAAACCAGGGGCAATGATTGTGTAAAGGGCCATGTATCACTATGTCTGGCAGCAAAAGACCCCGTTGCAGTCACAGCATCCATTAACTCATTTTTCAGGGGATGCTACAACTTCTAATGCCTTTAATGCCACACTTAAAGGTTTCAGAGGCTGTAAGCAACATAGAATCATAGAATGGTTTGGATTGGAATGGACCTTAAAGACCATCCAGTCCCAACCCCCCTGCCATCAGCAGGGACACCTTCCACCAGACCAGGTTGCTCAAAGCCTCATCCAGCCTGGCCTTCAACACTTCCAGGGAGGAGCAGCCACAGCTTCTCTGGGAAACCTAGAAAAATCCTGTGCTCTTAGGCCAAATTTGTGTCTTCAGCTCTCAAATTAAATCTCTAGCTCATCTAATTGGAATGAATTTAAAGTGCTACTTGGGGAGCAGCTACACGAAAGGCTTTACTGTAATTCTCTGCTTTCAAGGACCATAACCCAATTCGTACCCGTCCTTGGTGACTGCAGGTCACAGCCACCCATGTTCCAGATCAGATGGTCTCTTGGTACCTCCTTATTGTGGAAATTCCACCAAAGAGAAGTGGTTACTGTACTTCATTCTTGGAGAACCTTTCTATTGCATTAGCAAAGTACCCAGGCCTGATAAACCGAGGTAGGGACTGCAAATGCTGGTTGGATGAGCAAAGACAGGAAACTGACAACCCATTTAATTGTAATTTTTACGAGTTTATGAAAAACTTTTTTCATAAACAAGTTTATAAAGAAAAAAGCAGCAGAGATTGACTTTCCCCCACTACTGTCAAGTACGTTGGTTGGTCAGTGCATTAAGTTCAGGTTGATGATGACCCAGTAGACACAGTTGTACTGTGGTTTTAGGTCTTCTGAGGTTGCCAGACTATCAGATTCATCTTCACACAATGAAGATATAAACCTGCAAGTAATGGGATGAATTAGGCAAAAGCAGATGATTAACTTGTCATATGTTGGTTCCACTTTAGGAATGACAGCTGTGCAGTAGCCATCCTGCAGCCTTATCTGTGGGCCAGATGTTGCATCATTAAATGTTTGAAATTGAATCCAGTGTGTGGGCAGTGAGGAGGTCCTGAATAAAAGCAAGCTGATGTCCTGGGAGACTGAAATCCAGCCTCCATGGGTCTGGAGATGACAGAATAGCCATAAGCAGAACAGGCTGGTCAGGGCACGTGTCTGAGCAGCATCCAGAGGTGGGAGAGGAGCAGAGCCCATACAGGGAGGGGGTAACCCTATGTCTGCCAAGCCCTGTGCTACTACACTCACAACTCTTCCAAGCTAAAGCTCAGTCAAATTTCTGATGCTGTGGTTGGCAGCATGGATATGCTTTTCAGCTTGGAAGAGCTCGTGTTACTGACATATTTTGTTGGCAGCCTCCCTTTTGAGACTGCTGGTAAAGAAACCAGCCACAAGATATATTAACATTATCTCTTCAGTTTGGACCAAGATGCCTGCCTCGCCTTCAACATATATAACCAGTAAGTCTTTGGATCAGGCTAAATCTAAGGTAGATGTTGAGTTTGAAATGAAAATCTGTATATTTGGACCATCTGGTGGTCTTTAGGTCATGACTTTTGACAACAGGCTGTGCCAAGTGAAGGCTGTCATATACACACCGAGGGACATGCCTCACTCTGCAGCTGGCAGAGAGCATGAGAAAACTACTCCTGTGGTGCAGATAAGCAGGCTTAGGCTCAAAAATCTGAAAACATGATGTAGGAAGAAAGAACAGAAAAAAAATGAGTGATTTAATTTAAAGCAGCCTGAGGGGTAGCAGAGATGGGAAGCAATGAACATGGCCTTTGGGGTGTCTGTCACTCCAGTTTCTCCACGCTGTGTTATTTGCAGGGAGATGTAGGGAACGCTTCTGTTTGATGAAGCTTGAAAAAAAAGGTAAAATCCATTTGAGGCTGGTTTTATGAACGTCAGATTGTTCTTGTAGCAAAGCTTTTATGGACATATTGCAAGCCCTCAGGGGAAAAAATACACAGCAGCCACATTTACTACTGAATTAGACCTGTTGAAGCCTCTTGCATGATCAGTTTTAAACAGCTTTTGACTCTAAATTGGGTAGGAGTCTTCAAGAGTGGGAAGTACACTGAGACTCCAGTGCTAAGGGGAGTTTTTTTTGAGGTATATTTGTATGAGGTTAGTCACAAGGATGGTGTTTGGTCATGGGTGTAGGCAGGATGTTGTGTTGGTCCAGGCATACGTCTTTATTTGCTAGTTTAGATGGATATATGGGACTAAGGGAGACTCAGGCAAAGCTCTAAGTGGATTGAGAGATCTGCTTCTTTCCATTAATTACTGTGCAGTGAGATAAGACACTGTGTGCTAAGGGCTAAAGTGGGCTAAAAACCAGAGTGGAATGTTAAACTAGAAGTGAAATAGATTCTCCTTTGACCTGCTCATCAGCTGCCCTAGGTTGGGCAAGTTTTTCATATCAAAATGTGCTTGCTATCTAGAGGCTTGTTTGTTTTAAGGAGCCATCAACACTTATTATTTGGGTTTTAGCAGCTGTAAAAGAATTGAGAACAGCATGAGATAATGTTCTTCCTATCTGTATTTTGCTGTGACTCTGGAGCTGATAACAGTGTCTATGTAGTAGACACCAGTAGTGTCTATGATTATTCCATGACTAGTTAGGAAAATGCCTGCACTTAAGTTTAATTTTTAAGGGAGCTGCTTGGCAGCTTTCTGATGAATGACAATAGTTACTCCAGCAAGAGCTACCTCCTACCTCTGCAAGCAAACACTGATGGGATTCCTGAAATAAAACTGGGAATGAACTGTTGATTGATTTGGATTCAGCAAATAAGGGAGAACAGATTTGCAGGTCCTCAGCTGGCAGGAATGAGGGCCCGGCTTTTCAAGGCAACTGAGCTGATCTGCCATGGAAAAGGGCTACGTAGCTCCTTCCTTGTCCCCTTGCACCAGCCCTGGCATTCATCTGGTTCCAAGATGTAGCAGAAACATATCCTAAATAGAAAATTATGGGTTTTCTCCCTAAACTGGCTCACTGTGGGATCTGCTAAATACCAGAGCTGGTGTAAGGGAGGAGGGAGGTATGGTGGAGGGCTAAGGGAGGTGTGTCCCCTCCAGAGGCAGTGATGCTTGTCTGCACCATAAAATCACATCCTCTGTTCAACTCAGCTGATTGCAGAGAAGCTGCATGGAAACTGTGTGAACTGGGATATGGCCCAAATGAATTAGGAAATGTTTTCTAAAGTAAAGCACGTTGGAAGGAGAAAGCTTGGTGGATTTTTTGACTGAATGGAACCGCAGACTGTCGCGTGCTGACAGCAGCGCTGCTCACTGGCTCCCTGCTAGGATGACTGTGCTCAAGTGTGTGCCAGGGGATCCTGCTGCAACAGCTTTGTTGCTTTAATTAAATCTTCAGATGCTGTGGGAGATGTTGGGGTGTGTCTTTTGTTCCCCTCTCTAAATTCTGTGTTTACAAGGGAGATGGGATCAGGTGAACCCAGGACACAACTCTTGCTTTGAAGTCAACAGTTGTTTTGCTGTAGGCAAAGAGAAGAGATTTCATTTTTAGCATGACCATAAAGTTTTGGAAGACTCAAGATTTTTGGCACTAAACTGAACTAAACAAAGTTCACGTTTGTTAGGAGAAAAAAAAGCATCCTTACACTTGCTCTCAAGAGAAAACCTCCAAAAGTAATTCCCAACTTCTAATTTCTATGATGAATTCTTGCCATGTAGTTACCCTTATAAATTTAGGACTCTCTATCTCTGTACTTTAACTTTTCAAACAGGTGAATTCAGCTAAATGTGTGGTGTTGGACTTTTTTTTTATTATTTATTTTTTTATTATAATTTTTTTTTAGAATTAGTCTTTGGGCACATCCTTTTCCATCATGTCAGAACCCATCACGCTCAATGTTGGAGGAAAACTCTATACCACCTCTCTGTCCACCCTGACTAGCTTTCCAGACTCCATGCTGGGGGCGATGTTCAGTGGGAAGATCCCAACCAAGAAGGACAGCCAAGGCAACTGCTTTATTGACAGAGATGGCAAAATCTTCCGCTATATCCTGAACTTCTTACGAACTTCTCACTTGGACCTCCCCGAAGACTTTCAGGAAATGGGCTTACTTCGACGGGAGGTAGATTTTTATCAAATTCAGCCATTGATTGAGGCCTTGCAGGAGAAGGAAGTGGAGCTTTCTAAAGCGGAGAAGAATGCCATGCTCAACATCACCCTCGATCAGAAGACCCAGACTGTTCACTTCACTGTCCGAGAAGCACCCCAGATCTACAGCCTGTCTTCCTCCAACATGGAAGTCTTCAGTGCTCATATCTTCTCCACGTCATGTCTGTTCCTGAAGCTTCTTGGTTCCAAACTTTACTATTGCTTCAATGGAAACCTCTCTTCAATATCCAGCTACCTGCAGGACCCCAACCATCTGACCTTGGATTGGGTTGCAAGTGTGGAAGGCCTTCCTGAAGAGGAGTACACCAGGCAGAACTTAAAAAGACTCTGGGTGGTGCCAGATAATAAGCAAATAAATAGTTTTCAGGTGTTTGTGGAAGAAGTGCTAAAAATAGCCATGAGTGATGGTTTCTGCATAGATTCTTCTCATCCACATACTTCAGATTTCATGAATAATAAGATTATTCGCCTAATTCGGTACAAGTAGGAACGGCTGTTTATTATGGTGCCAGCATGGAGATAACAGAGGTAAAGTGTTTCCCTTTAAAACACACTTACAGCCTAATTCAGAATCATGCTTATCTGGATTAAGAGTCACTAACAGGGAGAAGATTTTCCTTTAATGTATTTACCAATACAACCCTTCAGGATATGTCTGTATTCTAGACGGAAGGGATATTGTCTAGCGCCTGAATTAAGGATTCTGCCTCCACCTCTGACCTGCTGACTAATTGTGGGGAAAAATCACTTAACTTCTGGCCTTCCTACGTTTTCCAGTTGGAAAATGGGAGTGATCCTTAACCTGTATGGCAAGGGAATGTGAGGGTTCAGTAATCAAGGTTTGGAAAGTATCTGGAGATCAGGTGCAGTGGAAGATGCCATGGAGCTGCAGTGCAGCAGAAAGCCCTGAGGGCATGTTTTGCATGTCTTACTGTATTGCCTGTGCAGAACATCCAAGAAGCTTAGTTGGATCCACAGAGAAGAAGCTTCCTCACACACACGCACTCAGTATGGTGCAAACAGCAAATGAGTAAGGGATTACTGTCTGTTTGGGTTTAACAAAGGATTTCTGTCACCATCTGAAACTGATTGATATTTTTTTCCCCCTGAACCTTGTGAGGAAGCCCCTACTCTGTTCTGCTTTCAGGGAACCCGTGTTTGAATGATGGGACTGGAACACGCAACGACCAAGGAACCTATAGCAGAGAGAATGGTATTCTTACAGACTGAGAAGATTGTGGCTGGTGGGGAAACCTTGCTTTGGATGCTCTTAAACTTTTACTTTTACATTCCAAAGGCATCCAGGACAAATAGTCCTTTTCTTTCTCTTACAACGTTATATTTGTCTTCAGGATGCTGCTGAAAACACTTTCTGAGGTGGAGACATTAAGAAGGCAGAGGTCCACAAATATCTTCTGAATGTTTGAGCCTCTCCTGCCTGGACACGGCCTTTTTTTGGGCACATCTCCCTTCAGCAGTGCCTGGAGTGCATGGGATGCTCTCTGGGAAGGATGGATTCCATCTCAAAAGACAACATTCCCATCAGGTTGCACTTAGTATATTTCATTACAAAAACAGAGGCTCATTTTTCCTATCCTGGTGCAACGAGCCATATTTTTTATGTCATTGTGAAATGGTCAGATCACTAAGCTCGTATTTTACCTGCCTGCTTGGCTTTAGTGTCAGATTGTTGGAGGTAAGGCAGTGGGAAACCAGAGGTGACAAAGCTCATGCTCTTTTCTACGTGCCTGGTCTGTGCTATAATGAAGATCATAATCCACTAGCTGCATGTTAGCTCTGAACATCATTGGTGCCACTTTCAAGGTGGTTCATTCTCAGCTAATCATGTTTAAAAGTATCTTAGCTGCCTTTCCCTAACCAGATGGCTACATGTGCATGAGAGATCCTCTGGAACATTTCCCATCTCTAATGAGACAGAAGGGAAAATGCAATAACCAAGTTTGGCATTTAGAATTTCAGTGCTTCCACAAGTTCTTAGCACAGAGCTGCAAAGCTCAGCGCTGCTCATCTTCTCGTTTCCCAGAGTAACTTGTCTGTCGTTACATTAAACTGACCTGTGAACAAGCATAAAGAAGTGTTTTGTTACTGCAAGATAAATATATTTACACTGTCCTAAGCTCTAACTGCACAAACAACACAAACCAACATGCTGATGGTAAAAATACACATTCTGCAGCTGTTGGCAGCCTGTTAGAAACCACTGCCTGTCTGACTTGGGGCTAAACCAGATTGATATACATGGGATGACATTGTGAGGAAGCACTGATTGGGCTTCAAGCCCTCAGAACCATTAAACATGGCAAATTTTGTGAGTTTTGAGGATTGTTAAACAGGATTTTGTGGCCAAATTCCAGCATGAGTCACCATATTCTTCTGGTTTTAGTTGCATGAGGAAGAACTTCTTTTTTGTTGTGATGCCGAATTTGCCCCAAAAGGCGAAGTAAAAACTGCTCAGAGACTAATTTTCTAAGTCTTTAAGCAGGAGGTATTTATTACAAAGCAAAGCAACTCCTGTGTGAGTCTTATTTCTGACATGAGTTTGCCAGTCAGTTGGACATTGACAGTGATGATCTATGCAGGTAATATGATTATGATCTGTAAAATACCATACAGGAACCCTCTTGCTTCAAACCTCTTCTTTAAAACAGATATGCCTTTGCTGAATTTATGATAACAGAGCTTTGGGGACTGTTGACAGTGTTTCTTTTTAACCCACACCCTTGAAAGTAGGTGTTAAATTATCTGTAGCAGGAGTTCTTGCATGTCTTGCCTGACTAAAATAATACTTATCTGTAGTAATTTGTTTTCTGTCAGCTTGAGTTTATCCAAAGGTGAGAGCAGTGGGCTTAAGCCTCATTTGGAAGGGTGAAGATGCCCTTTAGCTCTATGCCCTTTAGAGCTCTGGATCAGCACTGCTGCATTCTGTTTCAGCAAAATAAAAATATTCCCTGGGAATTGAATCATTACTGCATTTTCTGATGAAAGGCACATTAAGAGGAGTCCCCAGAAGCACCGTGCATAGCTTAATCTAGAGCTTTTACTCTTCCCCTTTGCCCTCATCCCCTTTTCTTTTCCTTGGACAGTAGCAGCACCCACACTAAAAGCAATTATACCATTTCTTAAGTCTAAACAAGAAATGAACCAACCTGGCCTAGGGAGTAACTGGCATAATTCTGCTGACATGGAGATATGGATCTGAATCCCCACAGGCTGAGGAGAGAAGTGAACCTGAGTCCTCTCCTGGAGTTATTTAACCCATCAGTCCATTAGGCAAAAGATGGACCACGTGAATACACATTTATCTGTGCTCAGGTAACTGAATCAGGTAGAGTTGGCCACAAATCTCTGTTATTTATTAATAAGCAGAGAGATGTAAAATATCTCTCTTCTATATGCAGAGAGATGCAAAATTTCCAGCCAGTATAAAGATGTGAGTGAAGACAGGCTTTGGGAGGCATGGAAAAACTGGAGATACCTCTAAATTGCTAAGCAGAATAAACATCTTTAAGCATGAAATACTATTTATAATGCCACAGGAGTTCTGCATGCTAATTGTGTACGTCAGATAAGCGGTAAGTGAATCACTTGTGATTGCAGTCAAACATATGTTCTACAAACGCAGTTGCTATTTCAAACTACACACTAATCTAAATTTATAGCTGCTCCTTAATTTTGCAGCCTGTGAGTTACCTTATAATGACTGTTTATAGGAATGTTCTCTTTCCAAAACATTTGTTCCCTTTTTATCTAGATAGCTGGCTTTTGTTTACCTTCTGAACCCTGGAGATGTAACTTCACAGACAGAGAATTAATTCTGTGATTCTATCCCAGCGAAACCAGGACACCTCCATACTCCTCAAAATCTTCCTCATCAAATTGCTGTTGTTCACCAGTCAACAGCACCGGTGATTCTTCTTCTCAAGAGTTCTCCTGAATTAAAGTGAACATGCACAAAGCCGCGTTAAGCACAGCGCAACTCCATCATAGTCATGAAAAGCACCTGTCATTTATTAGCAGTAACATCTAAAAATTATTTTACTGTTGACTGGAATATTCATTCTCAGAACAAACTATTTTATTTCCTGTAAAGGCCTGAGAACAAGGAAAGGATCTAGTGATGTTTTTCCCCTTAAAGTTCAAAGGGTGATTCTGCCATATGCCTGTCTCCCTCAAAATATTGATCTACAAAATGAGGCTAAGTCCTGCACTTTTTTTTTAAATGGCCTAAATGCTGAGAGAGCCACTGAATAGAGAGATCAATAGTGTTAAGAGTAGAAAAATACCAAAGTTAGAACAGATGATAAATCAGATATTAGCTGTGGTCTAATGGTGTTTTCAGATACGGGCATGTGCACAGCACAGTGGGATTGCTTCTAGGACAAAAAGATTATTATGAAGCATCTTAGTGGAGTCTGGAAAGAATCACTCATGGATTTCTGTATGTGTTTTTAAGCTTGAGAGCTCTTAAATATCTGACAATGGCCAGTTATAACGAAGGGATTGAAACCACACATAAATACTAAGACATCTGGTTCATGCAGCTGTTAAGAGTCAGTGGGGGGAGTGTTTGTTGCTGCAGGCAATGGTAGGGAAATAAAAGACATAGGTAGGTAAAAAGTTAGACCTGGAAGAATTCACATGTTAACAAGAAATCCATGATTTAGAAGCGGGGTAGTAAAGAATCTTGGTGTGTTGAGGAAAAAAAACAGCAAGTAACAATGGAGACAAAGATTTTGCTACGGAAGGAGGCTGTGATTAGAATGACTCACTGGGCCCTTCCAGTTTTAATCGGCTGTAATGCAATTTAACTATTGGTTATGCCAAGAGTGATGCTAGTAACCTGTGAGGAGCAGACAGCTTTGCTTCAATTTCCATGTGCTTTAAATCACCAAACATATACACTGCTGTAGTTAGCCATATTTTAACTGGGTTGCTCAATATAAATTGCTGCATGAGTTCACTGGCAGTAAATACCTGTGATCAATCAGATTTATTCTCAGTTTAGGAAAGGCAGAAAGGTGGGGTGATAAAATTACCTTCAGCCCATGCTATAGACTGTGTCAAATAAATCTAGGATCTTCTGATACTTCACGGATAAATTGAGGTGTTATGAAAAAGGCTCCTTTGGCAGAGTTTCATTTTCACTCCATCCCTTTGAATTTGGTGTCACTGCTCAGAATTTCAAGGTATTTTGAAATATTTAATTGCCGTTCTGTAATGACTCCTGTATCCATACCCTGATGGACACAAACACACAGGGTACAACCAGTGTTAATATGTGGCCCTCTCGGTCTCGTACGTGAATTAGTACAGGCAGTCATGTAGAAATCCTGTGCAAGAAGGGCTGGATCAAACATAAATAGGCAGATCGTGCTCTTGGGTTCACTTAGAAATAACATGATGAATGGTTTCTCTATGGATTCAGGGAAAAAAAGGAGCTATAGGGGAGGACTGTATGGAATAATTCCTTTTCCTCTTCTTGCCACTCCCCTCCCTCTTATTTTCTTGCTCGTACTCCTAACTGTAGGATTTTCCCATTAAATCAGAATTTGGTCCTCAATTCACCAAGAGCCACGCTTTTGAATGAATACTATTGGGAAAGCGTCCAAAGATGGGTTTTATTTCTTACCACTATCATAGAGAGCCTGTAGGGCTAGCACATGTAAAAATCTGGTTGCATTTCTCTGCCTGTAACTCTTTTGTGAATTGTTACTATATATGTATTTTTTAAAAACACTAAATAAAATATGAATGAAGCAGATGCTCTGCCCAATTTACATTTCTTGAGGAAAGAGCATGCAATGAAGCTTTTTCTCTCTCTAAGGGTTTTAGACATCATTGCAATGCTTATCTAGATGTCTCCATGGCTGAGACTTGTAAGAAGCTCCCCAAAAATCAATGCACTTGTAGAAAACTTGGATGAGCGAGCCTTCCTAAATAATCAAAATCATTTAAAATGCATTAGCTCATTGGGGATTGGACTGGATGATCTTTCGAGGTCCCTTCCAATCCCTGATATTCTGTGTGATTTACATTTCAGACATTTATAAACAGAGGATTCATTTCACCAGTGGAAACCGTTCTAAACCCTAAGGCTTTACCGCTGTTGAACTTGTCTGTAGTCCCTGAGTTTGAACAAAGCATAATATATATTGCTGCTGTACAGGAAAAAAATAAGTTTAACTTATTTTATAGAATCATAGAATCACAGACTGGTT
>NW_010326018.1:0-1203 GCF_000700745.2 Antrostomus carolinensis
CTTCCTGGAGCCCCTTCAGCTACTGGAAGGTCTCTAGAAGGTCCCTCACTGTCCTCCCCAGCACAGCACAGCCTCCCCCTGGTCCCAGCACCCACTGAGCTCCCCGTGTTCCCAGTGCTTTCCTTGGTGGCTCCTGGTTGCTCATGACTCCCCATTACCTCCTCCTCGCTGAGCAGGTACTCTGGTGGGGGGTTGTAGGACTCCTCGTGCCCAGGTAGCTTCATCTTGGGGGCTGGGACATGCATCTTGTGACGGCCCAGGATGGAATTGGGATCTTCATGGGCCCAGAGGTCGTAGTATGTAGGTGTGTCGTCCTTGGGCTTACGGGGCTTGATCCAGCCCATCTTGATGGCGTGGACTAGCTTGGAGACCTGTGGGGCAGGGAGAGGTCAATCCCAGGAGCCACAGGCTTGGGGAGGAAGAGGTTTGGGATGTGAGGATGGAAAGGAAAGCTCTTGTGCACAGCTCTGAAGCCCTCGGGGCTACACAGGACCGGAGGACTTGGCATGGGTTTAGACATGGAGATGAACTGCTGCGGCAGGACAGTTGTGGGGATGGGTGGGACAGGAAGAAGACAAGAGAAGAGTTGAAGTCACCAGCCTTTGGCGCTACACAGGGGCTCCAGTCACAAGTAGAGCTTGTTTTTTTGCTCCCACTTCACCCAAGATGTCATCAAACATCTCACCTTCTCCTTCTCGATGAGGGAGGGGATGAAGCTCCGCTTGTCCGCTGGGCGATTTGTCACCGGGTGGATCATCACCTCGTGGGTGAAGAAGTCAACAGCCGGCTGGGGAGACACAGACCTGTGTGACAGCAGCACAGCTGCCCCTACCCAATCTGGGACAACCCAGCACTTGGAGCAAGCACCAAGGGTGTGTTATGACCCTACCTCGTAGGGGTTGAAGTGGACATCTCCAAACTGGCCTTTCTGGAGCCGATGCACCAGGTCCACCTGCTCATCTGTCAGCTTTATGTCTGCACCCGTCATCTTGTCCTGGACTGTTCGCCTGCAGGGAACCAAATGGGACAGGGTTAGGGCTGGACTGCAGCATCTGTCACACAATCACCCACTGGTGGGGTGGGAAGGGACCTCTGGAGACCATCCAGTCCAACCCCCCCCTGCCAAGCAGGTCCATCTCAAGCAGGTTGCACAGGAAAGTGTCCAGGTGGGTTTGGAACATCTCCAGAGATGGAGACTCCACA
>NW_010326018.1:1231-6006 GCF_000700745.2 Antrostomus carolinensis
CCACCAGGTCAAGAGGTTCTTCCTCATCTTCAGGAGGAACTTCCTGTGTCCCCGTTTGTGCCCATTGCCCCTTGTCCTGTCACTGGGCACCACTGAGAAGAGTTTGGCCCCATCCTCGTGACACCATCCCTGACAGTGGTACAAGCCCCACGACCATGAAGCTCTGGGCTCCTGAAGCCACATACCAGGAGCCACACTGGGAGACCTTGAGGTCTCCAGTTTGTAGTCTACAGCCCAGAACTTCGGGCAGTTGGGGTGTTTCAAGTCCTCATGTGCACATGTGTGGACACATGGACACCACATGGTGAGCACATCACACCGGGCACCGACGAAACCTCCCCCAACATGCTCACCAGTAGTCAGGGTTCTCCATCTTCTCCAGGAACATGTCCAGCTCATCCTTGTTCCTGATGGGCTTGTAGATCTTCTTGCCATCCAGGTTGTAGCCAATGTGTGGGAAGTCCTGGTACCACTCCATGGGGATGTTGCCCACCGTGTTGCGAATGTCCTGGAGGAGAGCAGAAGGAAATGATGTGAGGGGAAGGTGGGGGACACTGTTTCAAGCAGATGCACCCCTGGATGGTGGTTATGAGCTGCTGATGCCCACTGCCACGTGGCACTGCCCCAGCACCCACACGCCGTGGGCAGGCAGGGTGGCACAAGGCTGGAGAGGGGTGCAGTGGGGTGGGGGAGGTTGAGAGGGCAACGACTGAACCCCAAAGCTGCAGCGGGGTGAGGAGTTCTGGACTGTGAGCACCTTCCAACCCCAGTGTCCAGCACAACCGTGGGCACGTCGTGAGGGGACATGCAACCTCCTCTGCCACACTCAGGATCACAGAATCACAGTGGTTGGAAAAGACCTTGAAGATCATCGAGTTCAACCATGAACCCAACACTGACAATTCCACCTCTAACCCACCTCCCTCAACACCTCGTCTGCCCATCTTGTAAATCCCACCAGGGAAGGTGACTCCACCACCTCCCTGGGCAGCCTGTTCCAATGCTTGACCACCCTTTGGGTGAAGAAGTTTTTCCTCATATTCAATCTAAGCTGCTCTGCTTCCCTTTCCAAGAGGTTGGGTGCAGGACCCAGCTCCTGAGGGGGGTCTGGACTCTCACCAGCTCCAGCTCCTCGGCAGGACCTCCCCTCAGTGGACTTGGAGAGAAGCAGTGATGACAGAGACCCCAAAGAGCTCATGGGCACCAAGGATGGCTCCAGCCAGGGTCTGATGCCAAGGTGACAAGCAAAGAGGAGGTAGATGGGGAGGTTTTGCTCCCCTGGACAGGAACGAGGGGATGTTCATCAAAGGGAAAGGTGGAAAATCCACTGGATCATAGAATCATTTGGTTGGAAAAGACCTTTGAGATCATGGAATCCAACCACACCTGAATCCAACCACACCTGACCACTACTAAACCAGATCTTTGAGCACCTCATCTACCCACCCAGCTTTTAAATCCCTCCAGGGATGGAGACTCCACCACTGCCCTGGGCAACCTGTTCCAGTGCCTGTAAAAACCTGGTACCGAAATTGTTCTCACTCAACCCGCAGCCCAGCAGCGCCCACGGCCATGGCAAGTCACCAAAACACCAAGGCAATGCTGGTGGTGATCGGGCACTTCTGTGGGCAACACCAACCTCCCGACTCACCACCACTGAGAGCAAAACCCTCAGCGTGTCTTGGGGACAGAGCCCCTGCACCTACACGAGGGCAGGATGTGACCCAACGGGCAGGGGTCAGGTAGACAGTGGGTAGGTGGTCCTGCCTGGCCCTCAGCATCAGCTCCTGGGGTGTATCCTGCTCCTCAGGGTTGGAAGAGTGGGTAGGAAGGAGAGTGGGGGTCCTCCAGCCTCTCCCTGTGTTGCAGAAGGCGGAGACCCCCGTCCCCAATTACCGTCACAGAGGGAGGAAGGTGTGAAGGTGACCTGTGCCCTGGACACCCCGCAGTCAGGGGTCACCCTAGCCCCGCGGCACCATCTGGTCCCCATAAACACTTGCAAATGACACTGAGCCTCCCACGGAAAGACGCCTGGAGCCCTGGGAAGGCAGAGCCAGCAGGAGCCCCCACAGCCACACCGGACCCATCCATCACCCTCCGAGCAGACGTCGGCGCAGGATGCACAGGGAACCGAGCAGGAACTTCCCTCTCGGCATCAGAGAGAGCTGACCTGGTCCTGGGACGGTGCTGCTGCCCTTGGCTGGAGGCTGAGTGCTGCTGGGGCACAGCTGAGAGCTCAGAGACCTCCAGGAACATCTGGAACCAACCTGGGAGAGACCCTCTGGAGCTGCTCATGCAGACAGACAGACAGACACTGGGATGTTGGCTTTGGAACTGGGAGTGGGAAAGATGTTATCCGAGAGCCCGGAGCAGGCTGCTCTGCAGCCACGTGTCCATGGGATGCCCCAGCACAGCCCCAGGAGATCATAGAATCATCAGATCAATTGGGTTGGAAGGGACGTTAGACATCCCAGGTGATCAAGAAGGCCAAGGGCATCCTGGCCTGGATCAGCACCAGTGTGGCCAGTAGGAGCAGGGAAGTTCTCTTCCCCCTGCACTGGGAATCACTGGTGAGGCCGCAGCTGGAGTGCTGGGTTCAGTGTTGGGCCCCTGAGTCCAAGAAGGACATGGAGGTGCTGGAGCGTGTCCAGAGAAGGGAACGGAGCTGGGGAAGGGTCTGGAGCACAAGTGTGCTGAGTTCCCTTGTGGCTGAGGGAACTGGGGGTGTTGAGCCTGGAGAAAAGGAGGCTGAGGGGAGACCTTGTGGCTCTGTGCAAGTCCCTTGGAGGAGGGTGGAGAGAGGTGGGGGTAGGTCTGTTTAACCAAGGCCCAAGGGACAGGACAAGAGGAAATGGGCTCCAGTTGTGGCCAGGGCAGTTGAGATGGGATGTGAGGAAGAATTTCTTTGCTGCAAGGGTTTTGAGGCATTGGAAGGGGTTGGCCAGGGCAGTGGTGGAGTCCCCATCCCTGGAGGGATTGAAGAGTCGTGTAGACACAGTGCTGAGGGACATGGGTTAGTCATAGGGGACTGGTCAGTGTTGGGTTCATGGTTGGACTTGATGAGCTTAAAGGTCTTTTCTAGTCGAGGTGATTCTGTTGTGATTCTGTGTGTGATCATCTAGTTCCTTGGACCTGCCCAGGACAAGGGAACAGTGACAGGGTCAGTGACAACTGACGCTTGGTGTGGGCTCCTGTTCTCAACACCCAGCGTGATGCTGACCCTCCCAGGCAGCACTGAGTGGTGGAAGGACCCGTGGTTCCTGCTCATCCTTTAAACCCTCCATGGCATCTGTTGGTGCAGCTAAAGGAGAAAGCTGGGCAGAGAACATCTACGTGACAGTGGACATGTCTCTCCTTGTCTCTTCCCCTGCTTCAGCCTGATTTCATTCATCACCTGGGGCTTAAGTTGTAGATGTCACTGTCACTACTCTGGTTCCTCTTTGGTGGTTCTGGCTTATCGTGGTCTTGTAGATTGAGCTGTGCTTTCAGTTTTGCCCCAAATCCTCTGGTTTTAGGGCTGCCCAACACCAACCTCGAGTTTGCTGCAGGTCAACCTGAGCCCAGGCAGACTGACTGCAGTTCCTTCTGCCCTCCCTCACTTGGATAAAACACCAGCTGCAAGAATTGACCTTAAATCCTTGTTTTTCACAGAATCACGGAATCGTAGTGGTTGGAAAAGACCTTGAAGATCATCGAGTCCAACCATGAACCCAACACTGCCAATTCCACCTCTAAACCATGTCACTCAGCACCTCATCTATCCATCTTTTAAATCCCACCAGGGATGGGGACTCCACCACCTCCCTGGGCAGCCTGTTCCAATGCTTGACCACCCTTTGGGTGAAGAAGTTTTTCCTCATATTCACTCTGAACCTTCCCTGGTGCAAATTGAGGCCATTTCCTCTCGTTCTATCACTCGTTACCTGGGAGAAGAGACCAACACCCACCTCTCTCCACCCTCCTTTTTATCTACTCTTTCCTAAAAATAGCTTTTTCTCTTCATCCTGATGAACACACACACTGCAGGTCCACTCACACGGGGACAGAGTTGAGCAGGGCCAGCTCTCTGGCCATGGTGTGGTGGAGCAGGATGACCTGTAGCCTTCAGAAGTAGAGATAGAGTCAGAGTAGAGACACGTGAGTTGTTTTTTCCCAGCCTGGGCTGCTTTGCCTGGAGCCTGGAAGCTCCAGCTCCAGACTGGGTGGCTCTTCCCGAAGACTTGACGCAGGAATCCCTGGGTGAAGCTCTTGCTAGGAGCACAGATGGGATCCCAGCAGAACTGGAACGTTTTCTCCTCAAACACCAGCCCCAAGGTCCCATGTGGAAGCTCCACGCTGTGAGGGTGATCAGGACCTCCAGCCTGGATCCCAAAGTGGGAGATGCCCCATGTGGGACCAGCACAGTTGGGCAGGGACGGGCTCAGCGCCAGAAAGATGTTCCACGTTCTCATCCTGACCCCAACACTTATGTGCCCAGCACAGACATCCCAGTAAGCACTGGGGAGGGCACTGGGAGGCCCAAACTGGGTGTCCCCACATCTTTGTTGTTCTGGGGCAGGGAGCAAACCCCAGAGCACTCACGGTGCTGTTGATCCATGTCCCCCCAAGCTCAATTCCCAGCAGTGGGATCCATATCTCCCCAGTTCAACCCCCAGTACTGGGATCCACATCCCCCCCAGCCCAATCCCCAGCAGTGGGATCTACATCCTCCTTCAGCCAAATTCCCAGTACTGGGATCCATGTCCCCCCCAAGCTCAATTCCCAGCAGTGGGATC
>NW_010326019.1:0-617 GCF_000700745.2 Antrostomus carolinensis
CCTCCCAGCTCACCGCCAGCCGCCGGCATCCCCCGTGCTCTGCGCCAGGTCCTCAGGGTAGAGCTGGGCACCCGGTGAAGGGCTCTCCTCTGGCACAGCCACTGCCACCGGCGCGTCCTGTCACCCACAGCTTCTGGGGGGACACTGAGCCATCGCCCGGTGTCCCTGCGTGGGCCACGGTTCGTTAGTTTGCTGACGAGGCCTCCCGTGGAGGAGAAAAAAAATCGAGAGCCCCAGCGGGATCAAGGCACGTGGCATTTACCGCTCCCCCATCAGAGGAAGGGCTCCCGCCTTGGCATCATCCTCACAGACCGTTTCTTGTCACCACACTGTCCCCTGGGCACGCGCGGTGACGGGCTGGTGCTGTGTTTGGCATCGCCCCGGGAGCGGGGCCGGGGCAGGACGGCAGCACAGCCCCAGGGACGATTCCCCTCCGTGTTCTCATGGCTGGGGCCACCCTTCCCCAAACCTGTGCCCCTCCATGTCCTTTCCCCGGGTCCCCTCCGTGCCACCCTGCTCTCCCTTTGTTAGTGTCACCTCCCCGCTCACAAACAGCCTCTTTCTGGGACGGCTGGAGCAGCGAGGGCTCCTCTGTATCCCTGATTATTTCCCCCCTT
>NW_010326020.1:0-837 GCF_000700745.2 Antrostomus carolinensis
GGACTGGATGATCTCCTGAGCTCCCTGCCAATCCCTAATGTAATTGTTGCAAAGGAGGGAATTAAAAACAGTGGGAGGGGCTCAGCCCTTTGCCTGCTTTCTGACAGCACTGGCTGTACCTGTGTGACTGAGGGGAGACCTTGTGGCTCTGTGCAAGTCCCTTGGAGGAGGGTGGAGAGAGGTGGGGGGGGGGCTGTTTAACCAAAAAAAAAAAGGCCCAAGGGACAGGACAAGAGGAAATGGGCTCCAGTTGTGGCCAGGGCAGTTGAGATGGGATGTGAGGAAGAATTTCTTTGCTGAAAGGGTTCTGAGGCATTGGAAGGGGTTGCCCAGGGCAGTGGTGGAGTCCCCATCCCTGGAGGGATTGAAGAGTCGTGTAGACACAGTGCTGAGGGACATGGGTTAGTCATAGGGGACTGGTCAGTGTTGGGTTCATGGTTGGACTCCATGATCTCAAAGGGCTTTTCCAGTCCAGGCAGTTCTGGGATTCTGTGAGCAGGTCAGTCCCTTTCCTCCCAGCCAGGGGATTGTTCATGTCCCTCTGTGTGTTCCTGCAGGTTGGAGCTCCTCCTCTGGACAAGTTCAATAACTGGGGTGGTTCCCTCTCGCTGGGACATCCTTTTGGTGCCACTGGCTGCCGACTGGTGATTACAGCTGCCCATAGACTGAAGAAGGAGGGAGGACAGTACGGCCTGGTTGCTGCCTGTGCTGCAGGAGGGCAGGTAACGATGCTGTGTCGTCTGGCCCTGTTCCCTCTGCAGAGGGGCAGGAATGATGTTCCTGCTGCTGTTGGTGCTGTGAGATCCTTTTGTGCTGGTGTCACTGGGCAGCACTGGG
>NW_010326021.1:0-1559 GCF_000700745.2 Antrostomus carolinensis
CCTCACCCTCACCCTCACCCTCACCCTCTGCCTTCCCTTTCAGCACCTGCACCCCGCACCGCCTCTGCTTCAGCCTTGCTGCACCCCTGACCACGCGAGCAACCCCCTTCCCTCTCACAGAGCTGCCCACGTCCTTCCCAGTAAAGTCCAGGGATGCTCTGGCATCGTGCAGGCTGAGAAAGGCGGCAGCAGTGGCCATTTCCCCCCAGCTGATGTGCTTCAGCAGAGTGGTACCCACACCTGCATGAGGTACACTGGCTCTTCCCAAGCACTGGGGCTGGTGTGCAAGGGGCAGCCCACACCCAGCCACAGGGCAGAGCCAGCCCTGATGCTCAGCACTGCAGCCACACAACATCCCCAGCACAGGGCAAGCAAGGACATGACAGGGGGGGACAGCAAGGACACGGCAGTGGGGGACAGCACAGCCCCACACCCAGACAGGTTCCCTCTCCACAGCAGGAACTTTCCACGTAGTCCCATCCCAGGAGCAGCTTGGCCACAGCTTCCAGGCAACCCAGCGAGCAACAGCCTTGGCAAAGCCTCGGCGCCCAAAGAGTGAAGCTGATCCTGAACCAGCTGGCGCCTGTGCTGGCAGTTGGGTTTGTTGAGTTGGTTTTTTTTTTTGCTAATTAGAAAGTAGAGCAATGACCTTTAGGATTGTACAATGTGCTGGTGCCTTTCAAAAGCAAAAGCAGCTCTGGCACTTGCAGCGGACTGACGCTTTGCGAGACAAGTCATCAAGACTTTAAATAGTTACTATACACGTGCAGAAGCGAAGAGCCCTGACGTAACATCGCAGCCAGGCGAGAGCAGAGGAAGTCATGTTCAACCAGGCGAAGACGCTCTCAGCTTATTATGGGGTGGTGTGTGCCATATATAGTTGATTAATTGCTACATGAATTAGCTTGCTTGAAGAGCAAAAAGGTGTTAAAGGCAAGCTTTTTGGAGTTGGCACGTGTCAGTCTTCTCTTGTCCACTGGTTGTACCCACTTTGTAGTAATAAAGAGACACAGCTTGTCTGCTCTTTGCTTTCTTGTGTACCACCACAAACACAGACTCAAAGGCACAAACCCAAAGAAACGCAATAATAAGTGGGAATTTGACCAAAGCCATTTCAACTGAGTTGGGGCTGTTCAGCCTGGAGAAGAGAAGGCTCCAAGGGGACCTTATAGCAACCTCCTAGTACCTGAAAGGTGCCTGTAAGAAAGCTGGGGAAGAACTGTTCACAAGGGCATGTAGCAATAGGACAAGGGGTCATGGTTTTAAACTAGAAAAGGTTTAGGTTGGATATTAGGAAAAAGTTCTTCAATATGAGGATGGTGGATCATTGGAACAGGTTGCCCAGAAAGGTAGTGGAGGTCCCATACCTGGGCTCTGAGCAAACTGCTCTAGTAAAGATGTCCCTGCACGCTGTAGGGGGGATTGGACTAGAAGACCTTTGAGGGCCCCTTCCAGCCCGAACCATTTGATGATTCTATGAGATGGCCACTTTGGGGGCACTGAGATCTTGGGCTGAGCCAAGCTGGCTTGTGGTCCCTCAGGGGCTCCCCAGAAGCCCC
>NW_010326021.1:1890-2268 GCF_000700745.2 Antrostomus carolinensis
CCCCTCCATGTCTGACATGCATACAAGAGACAGAAGTGGCAGCGTGAGTCGCTGGGACATTCAGTTTTTATTGAACACTTTAAATAAGCTGGGTATATATTACTAGCAATTATTATTAATAATAATAATAAAAAACACAAGAGTTCTGCATTCACCAGTGCACTGTGCGGGAGGGAGGAAAGCCGGCTCCCACCCTTGCCAGGGGCTGAGCAGCCTGGCTGTGCTGCCCACCAGCCCCTTCTCCCCAGTGCCAGGATATCACCCTGGCCCCTCTGTCAGCACCCTGTGTGCTGGGAGGGACACGGGGCTCTGTGCTGGCTCAGCACCCAGCCCTCAGCGTTGGCTGGGCAGGGACAACCCTGGTTCTGGCAATCCTCC
>NW_010326021.1:2288-2553 GCF_000700745.2 Antrostomus carolinensis
GGCATCGCCCCTCTCCTGGCCCCCTGCTCGCCTCTCCCCATGTTAAGGACTGGTGGTGCTCCCCACACTTGTGGGGAAGCAGGGGACACCCACCAGCCCCAAAAGATCCCCAAATACACACATAAACACACTGACCCCTCTGCCCCCAGCTCAGCCCTGCTCACCCCCTGGCCTGGGGGGCTGTGGGAGGCTGCTGGTTTTCCCGGGGGAGCAGGCTCATCACACACCCCTCACCAGGGCCCACAGAGGGGTGAGCCCTTGGGGG
>NW_010326022.1:0-320 GCF_000700745.2 Antrostomus carolinensis
AGCTCCGGCACGTTCCGCACACGCCGCTGACTCAATGCGCCGAGTTTTCCTTCGGTGCTGAAAAATCTGGTGTATCCGTCAAATCTATCGCGTCTGAGCGCAGTGCTGAGGGGACCGGAGGGGAACCAGCGCTGCCAGAACGTGGGGAGGACAGGGAAGGTATCAAACGCTGCTGCAGATAACGAGGGTGCCCGTGTGAATACGCAGCCTCCCTCCCACCAGGTGCTGGAACAGCCTTCTCGGGGAGGGAGATGTAAAGACATCTGACAAATGTACACTAAAAACCCGATAAATGCACAAAATCCTTCGGCATTCACATA
>NW_010326022.1:429-6633 GCF_000700745.2 Antrostomus carolinensis
CATCCCCATAACAACCACAGCATCGACATCAGGCTTCTGTTTATTCTTCCAGTTTGCAGAGGAGCTTTGAGACTTTGAGTAACAGGGCTGATGAGAAGAATAAAGACCATGGTTCGCTGGATCAGCATCAATTCAGAGCACACGTCTGCTTTCTTCTCAGTTTTTGGCAGTGTTTTTAACCACGTTTAGAACCACTTTGTTACAGATTTGGTGCACAAATTGTCACCAAACAAGCGGAGGGTGAAATGAGCAAAGCAATGGTGTAGCAGGCTCAGCGCTGGGTCAGGCAGTAGCACCCTTATCTCTGTATTTTATCTTCCCCAAAAAAGACCATTTTTTGGTAGAAGCAGTATATTGAGACTTATCCCAGCAGGTTTGAACCTGCTGCTCATTACCAAGAGACAAGTGTTGTCTTTGCTGGTGGTGAGCTGGGCCCTGCCTCAGCCAAAGAGCTGGGGAGGGATTGAAGAACTGGAACTTTGGGCCAGCAAAAGAAGAATTTGAGATTCAGAATCCAGATTTCAGAGTCATGATTAAGAATTACCAACCTGGAGACTGCGAGCTAGATTAGTCTTAAAAGTATAAATTTAGTTATCCTGTAAGTTACACAGGAAGGATCCTAAACCCATGCAAATTAAAATTAAACTACTAGAGTATTTCCTTAGCTGAAATCCTGAGAGGGAAGGGAAACGTGATCACCAAGATCAAGCAGATATGGTGGAGGGTGACAGCTCGGCAAACAGCACACCCTCAGAGGCTGCAGCCGCTCCTGGTTCTGCAGCTCAGGCCCCTGTAACCAGAACCAGGGGCCAGGGCTCAAATGCCAATGGAACACTTGAAACCCAGGACTCCGACCTGTTTTCCAGGACTTCAGACCCAGCAGCACAAGGCACAATTTTCTGTTACACCTCTCTCACAGAAACAGCCCCCTGGAAATGGCAAAGAAAGAGATTTCTATTCTATAGTAGGACCCATTTTAAAAAAGGTGGCAGAACACTGAACCCAGCAGGAGGATGTGTGGGGGATGCTCAGCTCACTGCACCACATTCTGCACGCTACGGTGTAAGTCAATTAGCTGGCGAGTACGTGCACGCCATTAGCAAGTGCTTCCTTAAAATTGCTTGGCATTATTCAAAAACCCACAGTGACAGCTCAACCGCTAAATAATTCATCGTCTCGAGGTATGTCAGTACAGTTTGCACAGTTAAAGCACAAAGCAGATCCAAAGGATTCAGAGGATCATAGAATGGTTTGGGTTGGAAGGGACCTTAAAGCTCATCCAGTCCCAACCCCCCTGCCAGCAGCAGGGACACCTTCCACTAGACCAGGTTGCTCAAAGCCTCATCCAACCTGGCCTTCAACACTTCCAGGGAGGAGCAGCCACAGCTTCTCTGGGCAACCTGTTCCAGTGTCTCACCACCCTCATAGTGAAGAACTTCTTCCTAATATCTCATCTAAACCTCCCCTCTTTCAGCTTAAACCCATTTCCCCTTGTTTTGTCATTAATTGCCCTTACGAAAAGACCTTCCCCAGCTTCCTTGTAGCCCCTTCAGGTACTGGGAGGCCGCTATAAGATCTCCCTGGAGCCTTCTCTTCTCCAGGCTGAACAGCCCCAACTCTCTCAGCCTGTCCTCACAGCAGAGCTGCTCCAGCCCTTGCATCATCCTGGTGGCCCTTCTCTGGACTTGTTCTAACTGCTCCATGTCTTTCTTGTGTTGGGGGCTCCAGAACTGGACACAGCACTCCAGGTGGGGCCTTACAAGAGCGGAGTAGAGGGGCAGAATCACCTCCCTCGACCTGCTGGACACGCTGCTCTTGATGCAGCCCAGGATACGGTTGGCAACCAACATCCAGCGTCGGACCCTACGACACAACCACGCGCTGTAGGATTGTTTGCAAGGAATTCCAAAGCTGGGAAATAGAAAACACGACGCAGAACAGAAACCAAGAGGATGAAGCGTAACCTCAATGCAAACAGAGTCCAAAATCTTTCCTTAAAGCACTTTGGAGCCAACGGCCTTTTACAGCCCCCGAGCACAGTGTAGCTGGAGAAGCAGCAATGCCGACGGACGCTGCTGCTGCCTGACAGCCCCAGGAGCTCAGATGGAGCCAGTTCTCAGATGCCATTTTAATAAAAAGTGGAATTGGCTACCACATTCCAAGAAGTTTTAAGCACATATTTGTTCACTTAAGTGTTTCTCTCATTAAATTGTAACCTGGAAAGCGAGAGGGTTTGGATCCTCCACAGCATTTCAGCTCCAGTCAGCATTTCACTGCTTGTCCCCAAGCCCTTCTCGAGCGAGGGGCCAGGACTGCGCACGTACCTTCCCCACGCAATCTGACTCAGGAGCGTCACCCCAACGTATTCACATTGCTTTTATTTAAGTCTTCTGCCAACAGTTACAGGGTAAACAGACACTTGGGACTGCAAAGTCAAAGTTGCAAGCAAAAAATCAGGACCAAGGCAACAAAAAAAAAAAAAAAAGAAGAAGAAAAAAAATCCACAAAGGCAATCAAATCAAATCAAATCAAATATAAATACAATGTCCTGGAGCAATTTAATCATACCGTTTTCTTTAATAAAGAGGTGGTTATGATCTTACAGTATTTTCTTTTGGCCTAATCCAAGGATTTTGTTATTCTTTACCAGTCTTAATTCCACGCATACCCCCCCCCCCAAAAAAAAAAATTAAAAAAAAATTGATATTCAACCTTTAAAATATAAGCCATATTTTCTTAATAAAATAAGTTTTGTGCTGCTGCTTGTTTAGTAAGTACTGTACATCAACTGCTCACGTCTATTTAACAAATGGACCATACAGAGTTCAAGCTAAAGCAAAAAAAAAAACAAAAAACAAAACCCACAAGAAAAAATAACCACCCAAGCAGAGTGTCTTGTAAACACCCCATGTACAGTTCAACACTTGCTTGTATAAAGGAGGTACGAAAGGGGCTAGAAATTGAACACAAAAAGCACTGGAGTCCCGTAAATTTTCTTTCACAACTATTGAAGTGCAAATCACTCAGGCAAGATATGAATTTCACTTGTTTATTGCTGTCCTGCTGTCTGGCTTCCCTTCCTGAAACAATCACATTCTTTTTATTTCACACACTAATTTTCCAAGAAGAAAAACTTCCGCCAGGCAACGTTAAAACACTTGGGGCTTTTTGACACTAAGACATCGGGTCGTACGCTTGCAAATACCAGGACACCCCGACCACCCCTGGAAGCTCTGGGGAGAGGGTTGCTCTGCCCTCTCGCCACGGTTCCACTCAGATATGAGACAAGGGAAACACGGAGCATTAAACAACCCACAGGTAAATGGCAGCTCCTCCTCTTCCCACCACGGCACGTGCACCTGGCCAGGTTTCCAGTCGCAGGAGGAACACGTGCGCACGGCCAAGGCAGAGACTGGGGCTGTCCCTGTGGGGTTTGTGACTAACGACAAGTCCCGATGTGGATCTGGGTTAACACTTATCCGCTACGGGGAGCAAAAATGCACAGCACCTCAACATGCAGTTATTTGTTTGCATCTTGGACAAGGAAAGGGTAGAAACGCTGAATGCTGGAGCCGCGTGGAAGGTACAGTGCATAGTCCATGATAGAAAACATGCGGGTCACTCAAACCCCTTCTGAACGTCTTCAAAATGGAAACAGGGTTTAGAGGGCACAGCAGCTACTGAGTTTGGCTTTTTTTTTTTTTTTTTTATTGATTCAAAACCATGAAAACCCAACGCAGAGGGTGAAATAAGGGCAGAACACGATCTGCAAGTCAACAGCCGAGAGTTTCAGAAGCTGTGAAGCTTTTGTGTAGTTAAAACTGCTGTTAAAAGGAGGTGCTACATCAGCAAGTCTTCATTCATAGTTTTCTATGAACAGCCACCTTACAAATGAGTGCAAATCTTAAAGGTCCATTTTACATTTCAAGTCTCAAGGTTAAAAAAAAATTTAAAAAAAAATTGTTACAGAGCAACAAGCTGTTTCTGTAAATGCCCACACTAACTCTTTTCAAATGGTTAAAAATGGCACGTGCTATGCCACAGCTACTAAAAGACATTTCGGAACTCTAGACCCAACTAAAACACTAAAATAAAAAACTAGAAACAAAAATACCTTTGCCCCTTGCTGCAGAACAGCAGCCAGGTGCTTTCCGTTGTAATGCTGGTGAACAAACTGATTTGCAGAGAGAACCTTGACCTTAAACCCCGATTTTGTTCTGAACGAGGGGCTTTCTAACACAAGGTGAGCGGGTGCAGCCCCTCTTGAGATCGTTTTGCTTTCAAATGAACACAAGCCAGAGGTCTGTGGATGAGATGGAGAGGTGCTGAATTTGTGTCACTATGCAGGCACTTGTGTATAGGAATGTAGGCTTCTCCTGTTGACACTTAGTGTTGAGGCATTCCCTACTCTCTCTAAAAGCCTTCCTAAGAGTTCACCACCCTACTGACCATGAATAGTTCCTGGTCTCATCCCCGTCACCTTGCAGATATACAGCAGTGGAGGTTGACACAAGGTGCAAAGGAGAATATGAGCCAAAAACTGTAGTCTTGAGGAAAAAAATAGGACTGTGCTAAACGTAGGATCTTCACAAAAAAGTGGGCTCAGCACTTAGTTTGCATAGCATATTGATGTCTTCATTTTTCACAAACGCATTGCCCAAAAAGAAAACGGGATGGAGTGAGTTCCCAGTGTGAGGACAGGTCAATGGGCCAAGGTGACCGATGCGGTTTGGATGAAGGCAAGGCAAGTTTAAACGTCAGAGAATACAAAACAAAAAGGTGTGCTTCTATCCAGGCGTGCTGACAAGGGGCAGTGCTCGTGGTGGATCTGCCTTGGAAATGTGTTCACGTTTGGCAGTAAAATGGTAACAGAGCTCTTCCCTTAAGAGCTTGGTAGGAGTGTGTGTATCATTTTTTCTCTTGAAGGAAGCGCTGTGCACACTTTCATATCAAAAAGCCAGATCATCTGCCCACATGATATTGGTAATGAGTTGCTACTACTGCCCCGCTGTGCATAATGGTCAATCTGTGCAGCAAAATGAGTCTGAAAAGCAGTCACTGTGTTACTGTTGGGGGAATAAAAAAGGCTTTTTTCCTGTTACAAACACAAACCTGTAGGAGTTTCCCCCACGACAATAACAAGGATTTCATCATTCTGACTAAGGAACAAATCTGATGTGCTTTCAGAATTAAAAAAAACCCAAACCCCTGCACATGAGATCAGCGATACCATGACACAAAGAGCAGCAAAACCTAGCAGCAGAGAGGGTGACAGTCTGGAGGTGCTGGAGTTGGGGTACGTGGTGCTTCAGACAGCAGCAGACCCGGGCAGACGTGTACCGAACGCACACGGGAGACGGGTGCTGAGGAGGAAGGACCCGGCGCTGCGCGGTGCCGTTGGTAACGCTCATCGGACAGGAAACGTTAGAAATCTCTGGTGTGAGCTCACACGGCCTCGGGAAGTGCAGTGATGTAAACTCTGAGAATGTTAATGACTTGTGTATTTTGGCAACAGACTCGGGTTATCGTATAAAAATAATGTTTAGTAAAAAAATCCCGGTGTCCATCATAAAAATTCAGGAGGAAAAGAAAAAGAAGGAAAAAGAAAACCCAAAACTCGATAGCGATTTCTGTCCTCATGGGATGGAGATGCCCCCATTTGTCAGAAACAGTTTTAAATAACAAGTAGTACATTGGAAACAAAAGTGGGTCAGCAGCCATTAAACGTGTCCTATATGAAAGTGCACATCTTCCAATGGAGTTTAACCACCATGAGGTCATGGATCTAACACAAATTGCAACTTAGGACCGTAGAAATTAACTCCTTCCGATGGAAATATGGACCACCATCAAGACAAGATTACTTAATTTTCCTTACAAGATTTTTAAAAACATGGAAATTTTGCAGCATCATAGTAAGGCACTCACCCATGGAAAAGTCTGTGACTGTTGCTTCAAACGGCAGCAGCTAAACTAGCTTGTAACACAAGGAAGACAGTTTTCAGTTCTGAGCTAAGTGCTAGGGTGCCTTACGTTATACGGGGGGGAATTATTCGGGGGCGGGGAACTGTTAGTGTTAGAATTCTCCTATAAACTAGTCGGTTTTTTTTCCCCCTTTAACCCATTAAAGCATCTCATAATCTAAAATATTAGTTTTATAAATCTAGTCTTCTGTTTTAAGGCTCTAAAAATCCCCCGCCCCCC
>NW_010326023.1:0-7429 GCF_000700745.2 Antrostomus carolinensis
GCCTGTGAACGTGAGGCTGCTCCTATCTGCGAATATCTCCTATCTTCGAGATCTGCGATAGATAGGAGATCTGCGAAGATCTCCTATCTTCCTATCCTATTCCTTCCTAATAAGGAATATAAGTTAAAGAGATGAATATTTTCACAAAGGCACAGAAAAATTTAACTAACCTAAGCTTAGTTACTGTATTTTGGCTTCAATAGAAAACATTAGCTCTAAAAATACTTGCTTTTTAGAGCAAAGCACATGAGGAAATGTGTTTGTGTATATGATGTATGTGTTGAAACTTTCTAAAGATTTAGTCCTTCGGAAGCAAATAGGGGCATGGGATCAGTTCTCTGCTTTCAGCTAACACATCGAGGTGGGAGGGCTAGGCAGGAGGTATGGGACTCCACTGGGAATCCCTAGCTGAGACATAATATCAGTAAGTGGCTCCTTTGGTCAAACTACACTTTGGAGAGGTTCCCTAGGAAATTCTTTATAGCATGGCTTAGAAATTCACGTGTCCAAACTGCTTTTTATGGTGTTCTTGCATGCTGGAAATGTCTTGTTGCGGGAAAAGAGTGACAAGGAATATAATTAGTCTCTGAGATAAGTGGTGCTAAAGAGTTTTGACCTGACTTGTCAATGTCTAATGGAGTTACCATCCTCATCCCATGTGCTCCATCTGCTGGGCATGCTGTCAGGTTAGCTTTGAATAGACACCCTGTTTATGTGAGGCAGCAGCTGGTGGCAACAATATATTGTGTTTCTGAGTGATTGCAGCTTTTCATCTGCGTTCGTGCTTCTGGAGAACACTTGATAGGCTTCTTTCCTCCTGGACTTAGGGGAGAAATGTAGTTGTTTAGAGCCTGGACACTTAGTATTGCTTTTCATGGGCCACAGAAATTTTATTTAGTGTAATGATCTTCTACTCAAGTGGTAAAAATTTTCTTGAGAAAATCATTATTACAGGTTTAATCCTATGAGGATTTATCAGGTGGAAAATTTGGGAGTGAAAGCAGATGGAACTTGTAACTTCACCAGAAAACACATTTGTTGGACAGGAGATAGATGCTTCTAATTGGCTTTATGTGCCCCAAGAGATGAGAGTGTTCAGTTTGTAAATCAAAATATAATTGAAAAAAACATAGTTTAAATTAAGATCTTTTTTTCATGAATGCTTCAATTTTATTTTATTTTTTAAACATATTTCTGTGGAACAACTGTGCTTATGACTATAAGTTGTTTCTATTTTAAAGCAAATTTTACTATTTTGTGACTGAGTAACTATCCAAAATGTGCAGAAATCTTGAACTGTTCCTCCTCCCCCTTCCCCAGCATGAGGTTAGCCTAAAATTAGTGGTATTTTAAAATAAATGCTGACTATTTTTATTTTTATCTGTCTTCTGGTATCCGTTACATTGTGCTTGCTCCCTACTTTTTAAGTTTTTCTGAGGACTGGAAATGTACGTTTTCATGCTTAGAATTTAAACGTGCTGAAGAGTGTTGGTAGATAACAGTTCACCACTGTTCCTGCCAAGATCATGGTGGCTTTACAGCAAAATAATCAATAAAATTAATGGTATCACAATCAGGGAGCTCTTGTTCTTCATGATACTATCTGAAATGTCCAAGAGCAGTTACTGTAGAGATCTCTGAGCAGTCCCTACACAGACAGAGCTTGCAGGGAATTCCCATCGTCCTAAGTGTGGTCTGTAACATAGGCTACCTTTGAAACTTAAAATCGCACAATTGTTCTCTTTCCTCTGTTAAATATATGATTTCTGGTTTAAGATTGATATGAGCTACTTCTTGGAAACTTAGATAAGGTATTTTCCTCACTTGAAAGGGATGCAGGGATTTTTCATCAATCAATTTTCTTTCTTTTTATGTGTGTGTATTTAGATGTAGGTGTTTTGTCAATGTCTTATCTCTCCTCCTTCTAAGAGCCTTTAAAACTTGTGCTCTGAGTAAGGATTGTGAAATGTTCAGTTAAACAGGATTCAGGTGGATTTGGGTGGAATGTATGTGCTTTCTTTCAAACTGCCAGAAATAAGAAACCTAATTTATTAGGTGTCTTTTACGTTTTCTGTGTGTTTAATGCAAAAGTTGTTTTGTTAACCACCTTAACTCCAGCTAAACCTACCCTCTGAACTCAGAGAGTGACAACGTGACTAGCTACATCTGCGTAGTCCCCTTTAAGGAGCTGGGTCTGGGACTGAGCGAAGAGCAGGTCTCTGAAGAGGAGGCACACAATCTCACCGATGGCTTCAGCTTGCCTGCGCTCAAGGTAACCTCCCCTAGAAGGACATACGCATCCACGCAGGCTCCTGGTGAAAATCTCTTTCAGTTGTCATGAAGCCCCATGGCTTGTATGTACTAGCCTGTAGTAACAGAGTCAGCTGAGAGGGAAATGCAGTCTGTCTCATATCATGTGTTTCTACATTTATAGGCATTTAGATTATTTCTCTTTTGCATGTAGTTGAAGAAAAGTCGCACAATACAACACTAGGATTTTTTTCTGCAAATCATGTAAATTCAAGTCAGTGTTTTATAATCAGCTTGATCAATCTCCTTCTTAAACGTGATTTTTTACTCTCTGATTTCACTTGATCCCAGATGAATAAAATAATTTCCGGATTTGTACTTACGTCTTTTTTAGCTCATCTCTTGACTTGAATAAAAGGAGAGACATCTGAAGATGTAAATAAGTTGTAATTGCAAAATGGAATAGCTGCATTTACTTACACCAAGGAGTAGAAATCATAAGCTTGGAGCGCTGCTGCTGTAAGCCAGTGGGGTTCTTTGGTCTTTGGAAAACTTTTAACTGAACAGAATGACAACCATATAGTGGCCTTTTTTGCTATTTTGTTTTTTATAAGTATTTTTAATGTACATGAGTAAATGTTTGCAATTGGAAAGAAGTTCGAGTTTGAATGTGAGCATTCTACTCTCTAGTGGTTCTCTGCTGAGGCAGTCCCCTTTAAACATTATTTTTAATGGAAAATTCCATTATTATGAGACTTGTGTGTTTTCATGGGGTTGGCTCTTGTTGCATTTTATTCACTTAATTCCTAAACCTTGACTTCTTTTGTTCTGACAGTAAATGTTGCCAGTAATAGTGTTTTCTAAGCTTTGAGGCTTTGTCTAATTAGTTGTAAGCTAAGAGCTACCTCAGATGTTAGCTTCTGAGATTTTCTTCTTGTGTTTTCATCAGCTGAAGTTCTAATTGCAACCGTGCAAGACCCCTTATTTACCCACTTCATTTTAAGCACAAGAAGCCAGTCAGAGGTGCCCAAGCTTGTAAGCTAAGTCTTTGTTTACCTGCAATTTGAAGTAATTTAACTGAAATCTGTTTTAGTTAAACTGGTTGGGATGTTTTCTGGGTACAGTTAAGCTCACAACTAGTAAATCTCAGTTTACCTTAACTGGTAACAGACAGCAACGTAGGATGGGTGTGGTGTAGTTGAACCAAGCTAAATTAGCATAACTCAATCCTAAGCAGATTCCTGTGTAGATAATAAAATAGCTATACTTCAATAAATTTGGGACAGATTTGGATTGCAAGTCCTGGATTTATGTGTAGTCCCCTTAATTTTTTTAATTTTTATTTTTTTTTAATTTGAGAGAACTTGTCTTTATATTAAAATACAGGTAGAATACAGATCTGTATTCAGATTTGGTTAATATTTTAATTTTCATTCAAGCCCAGGTCTAGGCCATATGACAGATGTAGCCTGTGTCTTTTGGCTACCTTGTCCTTGAACTAATTTTTGGCTTAAGAAAAAATACTGATTCAAGCTGAGGAGAACCAGCTGGATGTTTTGGGTGAAGATTAAATGTCAGTAAAAATCATCAGAAGTCATTGGCAGAGCAAGCTATTTGCAACCCTAAATACAGATGGAATTTCCTTTTCTCTCATTGCTGTGCCTTTTTTCAGGTACTTTTTGGATTATTATTTTCAGTTCCTGAAGTTCACTACTTTTATGTGCTACTTCTTCACTGCTTTTGCCCTATGTCTGGAGGAAGGGGTTGGTCTTCTCTGTGTTTATTATAGCATGAGCTCTTGACTTTCTGTCCAGGGCACCACACCTTCAGGGACACTTGGGTGATTGCTGCCCATTTGTTTGCACCCAGACAAATCACAATCTTGCGTGTGTGCCCCAAATTAATTTGATATTATTCTATGTTCTTTCTTCTCATAACGATCTAGAATGTTTTTTGTTGAAATACAGTGCAGTTAGACTCACATTTCAAGGCTGGGTGTGGGGCAATGCAGTAGTTAGTAGATCACAGAAATGATAGCTTAGCATTACAAAGGAAAAAATGTTTCTGCTGCCACTGGAATTTTGGCAGCCCTTTATGAGCTGTAGCATATGTGGAGATTATAGCAAGTAATGAAACTGCCTGATGAGAATATGAGTTTTTAGGTCTCTGACAACCTTCTGAGCATAATTGCATATAATATCCTTCACTGAAGAATTAAGAGTCACCTAAGGTTTGCAAGATCTGAACTTCACATGGCCTGGCATACACTCACTGACTTTTCTCAGTCTTTCAGAGTTCCTATTGCTGGTCGAGGAGTGTTTTTCCATGATGTATCTGTACATTTACTTTGGAGGCTGGCTGTTTTCCAAGTGTGCACAGCTAACCCTAGCCTATTTTGCAGGTCCTCTTTCAGCTCTGGGTAGGGCAGAGTTCAGAATTCTTCAGGAGGCTGGTGCTGCTCCTCTCTCCAGCCAATGCGTCCCCCAAGCCCTTGGTCTCTCCCGAACGGCTGCCTCATCATATCTTGTCTGATGTGACTCAAGGCCTACCTCACACCCATGCTGCCTGCTTAGAGGAGCTTAAGCGAAGCTATGAGTTTTATCGGTACTTTGAAACCCAGCATCAGTCAGGTTTTGAACGGCCAGCCAGATCAAAGCAGAAGTCAAGAGAGCTGAACAGTCTTCAGACAGCAGTACGCAGCTTGCAGCTTCATCTCAAGGCACTGCTCAATGAGTAAGTTTACACATGAATTAAGAGAATATGCCTGTAGGAAGAAGGCTTCAGACTTGAGTTCTTTGGGTTGTCAGCGTGTATCCCAGATAAAAAAAATCAAAAAAGGCAGATTCCTATAGTCATTGCAATCATCCGCATGTCTTCACATAGTGTGGGGTCAAAGATCCTTGGTTCAGTGTAGAATCTGATATTGTTTCCTGGTTATTCTTTAAGTCTCTGGTGAAAATTCAAAGTTAAGCAGCGCAGTAAGATCTTGCCTTGCTTTTGTCACTCCCTTGAAAAAATCTGAAAACTTACTTATCTTTCATTGACTTTGCAACATACCAAATGCTTTGTAAGAAAGTTCAGCTCATAGTAACTACCTAGTAAATATTTTTAAGGATTTGTCACTGCCTTGGTGAAATAGTTGAAACTGTCCTACTCCTTTAATCTCACATACAAGAATTGCTATAATGAAGGCAGGAGAGCCGTGTATCTTGACATGGAGAATAGGATCTTATTTTTTTTAATTTTGGGGCATCTTTGAGTTGGCTGAGTTAGATTCTTAAAACTTGGAGAGAATAACGGGTTATTAAATGAAATACTTGAAGGAATGGTGAAGTCAAATATTTATTATTACTTATTTCTGTTAATCTCCTCATCATTTAGGGTAATAATTCTTGAGGATGAACTTGAAAAACTTGTTAGCACTAAGGAGACACCTGAGTTGACAACAGAAGCCCATGAGGTTCTGGAACAAAAACTAAAGTTTATTCAGCCTCATATCCAGGCCAGCAACAGCTGTTGGGAAGAAGCCATTTCTCAGGTGGAAAAAATGAGTGGAAGAAACCCAAATAAAAAAGGTGAGAGATTAATTTAGCAGCTAATGGGATACATGTTACAGGTGGAATGGTCAAATGGATCAAAGACAGCATTCAGCCCATGTATCAGAATTTTACCTGAAGACAACCATACACTTTCAAAAACTAAGTACTTATGTCAAACTTTTTCATTGTAATGAACAAGCTTTTGTTTCAGCAAAGAATGTAAACATCTTCACTCAGTCTGTTAGACCTGTGGATTCAGATTGTTACGTTTCCAGGTGTAGAGCAATAGTGGTTTTTTGCCTTTAACTGTTGAATCACATGTGAAGGGGCAGGATTTTTCAAGAATTGTCTCTGAGATTTTCATTTCTTTACTGCATGAGAATCACATAGTTAATTGGAATGACAATGGCATTGTCATTAAACTTTCTTGACAATGACATTTCCTGGAACATTTTAAATTGTAGCGGATGTATTGAGCATTTAATAGCTGTTTACCTGCTCTCTCAGAGAGACTGAAATAATCTTCTATGTGCTTAAAAGTCCTACTGAGCAGCATATCCCAAAGTTTTCCCTTATGTCCCTCTCCTTAATGACCTGTACTGCCCGTGTTGTTCTTGTGAATCACAACTAGCTTAAACATGGAAGTAAACTTAGGGTCTCCTGATGCAGATTTGAACCTATAATTTGTAATAATTCTTTTTTTCAGGAGCTTTTTTTTACTGTCCTAGGAAGGCACAGCCCAGCATCTGAAAAATGCTGGTAATGGAGACTGCATTAGGAAAACTATGACTTGATATAATGATATATGGGTGGGATATCCAGTAGATGGTTGAACATTGCTGTGGGCCCAAAGGCTTGCAAACTGACCTTGTTCGTGCTTACATCAGAACTGGGAGCACTGGGAGGCCTAATGCAGGCTCCGTGCAGGTCCTGACATGGTCTAACCAAATTTGTGTGTACTGTGCCTGATAGTCCAGTCTTACAACTTTCCTCTCAGTGCTGTGTAAAACAGCCCATGAGGATATTAGGTGTAGTCTGATACATTTGCATGTGCTAGCCTGTTGTGTTTTGTTGATGCCCTCCACAACTAGCAGTTCCACTGATTTTTTTTTTTTCCTTTCCTTAAATGTTCTTTCTAGACTGCATGCCTTAGTATTTTTAGTTATTTTAGTTTTATTTTTACTTTGTGTATAAATATCACAGCAGGCACTTTTATTATAACTTGCTTCCTTTTAAAGTTCAGTACAAAAATAACCTCGTGTGTGATCTAGAAGGGGGGGGTTGCGTGGGAAATAAAAAATCCTTCACTTTCACTTTCCTGGAAATGTGCTGGGATTGAATCTCTGTTTTGCAACAAGTTTACTGAATTACTCCACAAGAGCTACTTTTAAATTATGTCAGTCACTGAAAACTATTTTTATCTGACTATAATTGACTTTCCTGATATACTTCTAAGCAGTCCAGCTTCTGTGAGTTGACCTTTTCAAGCTGTGCATGAAATCAAGTCTAATTCTTCTGCTGTCTTTCTACAAATCTTAACAGCTGGTCTGTCAGTCATAATTATGTAAATTGCTTCATTAAATTATCTCAGGTCTTTTTCAATGCTTCCTGAGATATCTTTGGAAGAAGGTACCTTCCTG
>NW_010326023.1:7447-10881 GCF_000700745.2 Antrostomus carolinensis
TTATTTTGTCTTTATGCACTATTATCCAAAACCAAATGAATCTTTTGACAAGAGCTGTAGCAAGAACCCTATGGTAGTAGAACATTGTGTCTAAGTGGACACCCAGCACTTTTGCTGCAATGGATGCTTAGTTCAACTAACTAGTTCAACTAGTAGAGTAGTGAGAATACCATTTGCAATGTCAGTTATGAACAGTGTTGAAGAGGGAACTGTTTCTGATGGCTTAGACCCAGTTTCAAGAGGAAATATTTCATTACATAAAAGCTTTATAGATTTGTTAAATATTTTTAGCAGTATCTCATAATTGTGCTTAGTATTTAAACAAAATAAGTCTCTTTTGCTTCTTCATTTATAAATGCAAAATGTATCCAATATTTAAATTTATTGTTTCCTTGGATTTTGTTCTTGCCATGTTTATATACTGAGCAAAAAATGTAGCTTTGCTTGTCCTTGGTTCCTACTGCTCTCAGCATGGGAAGGTGTCCTTCCATGAGAAGAAGAAGTCAGCTCAGAAGTTGCAGCAGAGGGCCATCCAGCATCAGAATGCTGTGTTGAACCAGGACTGAAAGTTTCCAGCCACTAAAGAGCTGTTTTGAACTGTGGGCTATCCTCCTTGTGGCATCCTAGGTAGCTGCCCGGCACTTACTTTCAGAGCGGTTTTGCATATCTTTAATTGTTTTTTGTGTAAACAGATGGATCTCCTTCAGCAAGCACTGCGTGCTTCTTGCCCTAAATCATTCTGTGTCAAAGCAGGTTTCTCACAGCTACAATAAATAGTTCATTGTGTCAAACTCTGTCAAAGCAAAGCCTTAAAGTCTAACTGACTGAACATTCATACTCTCCTGTCAGCCTTTCATAGGTGGTGGTAATAGCATATGTTACAGTGTATGGTTACTTTAGTGAATGCCGCTTGTCTGCTTTGTTTAGAGGACTTGTATTTCTAGAACCAGTGCTGTTAGTCACCAATCCTGTCAGATACAGAACAGAGCAAGTGGAGCTTTTAGCACCTTGAAGGGAATTCACCTCTTCTTACATTCATTGGGCAATGATAGACTTGGCTATCATTGACCTACATTTAGATTTTTGCTCGCTTCCAGCATGAGTTGATTCTAGACTTTTAGCCATCTTCTCTTTATTCTTTCACCTTTTTTGTCACTGATAAAACTGATTTACAACTTAAGGCCTTGATAATTTAAGTATGTAGTAATCTGCTGCTAATTTTACAGAATGGAACTCTTTATGGCTAGTTACAGTGTTGTTTTACAGATCTTTGAAATAATATTGCTCAAACTGTTTAAATTCCATCCTTTTTCCTTTTAAACTGTCTCTGTCTTTGCAAATATATACAACTTTTTCAGATATTTTTAAAAGCAAGGCTGTAATACTCTGCTGCAAGCAGTTCCTTTTCCACTGGAGAGGAACTAAAGCAGCAGCAGTTTTAGTTAAACACTGTGAATTCATGATCTTGAAGCATATCCTTAGCAATAGCATCATCCTATACAGCTGGCAAACAGAGCAGCCTGTACATATTAGAGCAGCTGGTTTACTCCTCTGATTTGGGGAAGGCAAGCTTTTAATTGGTAACTTCCATATATTCTTCCAAATTTGTCTTCATACCTTCAGGAGCATATTTCTGTTGTTTCTGTCATTATTAAAATATTTTTATTCCAAAGCAAAGTTATGCAATGGACATATGCAATGTCTTGATATTTATAAAATAAATCCCTCGTGTAAATTTTCCACTTTCACAGATTTCACTACATGCTTCACCTTTCTTTTAAACTTTGCATTTAGGTACTTCTGGAATGACAGATCTGTAGCTCAGCCCAGGCAACCAGGGAATTACATACTTCCTTGTTTGCAAAAGCAGGTAAATGGGCACCATTAAAATTGTTATTAATGTGAACTGCCTACTTTCAGAATACCATCCCTAAGCATTCAATGTATAGATTAGAAATTGAAAATAGGGATAGGTAGGGCTTGGCGAGGTCATCTAGTCCATTTGCCTTCTCAGGGGCAAATTAATGTTTGTGGGTAAATATTGTTTACCTGTTCCTAAAAACAGTCTTTAGAGATGTCTTTAGTGACATTTTACAGTATCTCCAGGCATCTATTCCAGCACTTAACTCCATTACCAGTAGAAAGTTATTAGTGAATATAAACATCTCTTGCTGCAATTTAAAAGTGGTACTTTTGATCCACCCACAAGGGAAATTCATTTCCTCTTTATAGCTCTTACATTTTTGAAGACAGCTAATATGTTTCTTTCTGTCCTCTCTGCATGACTCTGTATCCTTCAGCTCTTCCCTGATGACTACACTTTATTTAGTCCTCTGATCATTTCTACTCTTTTCCTCCAGACTCCCTGTAGTTGGTCCACAATATTAGTGAATACAGGAGCCCCAGACTGGGCACTATATTCCATCCACAGCCTGATCAGTGCCAGAGTAGAAATGTAATTTCACCTCTCTAACGGTCAGTGCTGTTGTTTATATGTACTAGTATGTAGTCTGGCTTTTTGCTTGCAGAAGGGTATAGCTGACTGCTAGGCTCCTCTCTTTTTCTCAATGGTGCTGCCCAGTCACTTGGCATATATTTGTGCATTTGACTATTCCAAAGCACAAAAATTTGCAGCCACTGTCACCAAACTGCTGTATCTGAAATCCAGTTCTTCCTGGCCTATATCTCTGATTTTCCAGTATTATTTTTCATTCTAATTGTGCCCTTCAGTATCCTTGCAGATTATCCCAATGTCAGCAGATTTAATGAGCTGAAACACTTTTCTTTCACCCATTGGAAATATTAAAGAGTATTGGACTTGAGACAAATCTTCACTCAATATATTGTTCCTGTCCAAAAATGGTAACTGCACTCTGATTATCCAAGAGACTGTTCTGTGCACTTAATATCAACTTCTCCTGGCCTATGTATTTTGCTTCTGAGTATATCAAGACACTGTCAAAAGCCATACTGAAAACCAAATGCCAGATGTCTTTGGCTTCTTCTGTTCCTAAGGCCTGTTACTGCACTGGGAAATGAAGCTGGAGTGGTTTGACAGCTGTTCTCAACAAACCCACTGTGGCTGTCACTTATCTCCTTGCTACCTTCCAAATAGCTTCCTGAACATTTTGCTTGATTTTTTCTTCCATTATTGTCCAATGATTTGATACCAATTTGATACCATCTCTAAGCAATTGGAAGAAAAGAGGGTTATCAGGAATAGTCCACATGGTTTTACTAATGGGAAATCATGCTTGACCAATCTGGTGGCCTTTTATAATGTCATCACCAGCTGGGTAGATGAGGGGAGAGCAGTGGATGTCGTCTACCTTCATTTCAGCAAGGCCTTTGATGCTGTCTCCCACAACATCCTTGTAGCAAAGCTTGGAAGGTATGGGACTGCTGAGTGGACGGTGAGGTGGATTGAGAACTGG
>NW_010326024.1:0-7334 GCF_000700745.2 Antrostomus carolinensis
GTCCCTGCTGCTGGCAGGGGGGTTGGGACTGGATGGGCTTTAAGGTCCCTTCCAACCCAAACCAGTCTGGGATTCTATGATTCTATGAAGCCCATGCTTGCATCATTACAGGCTGACGTACAGGAGACGGCTGTCCAGCCCAAAATAATCCCCTTAGTTTTGGGTGTAGATATACTACTACATAATGTATATTGATAAAGAAGAAAATATATTAAGGTGATGCTAAAGACAATGGGGTTTAGAAAGCCTGACAGTGATTCTAGAAGACTTTATTTTCTCTTCACCAGTTTCTCCCTGTATGTAGTTACACTGCTCTGATAATTCTTTTCAGGTCATTTTTATCCATTTCCTTCATTACAGAACTACTCAGCAATAAGAAAAAAGCAGCAGGTAACCAAGCCCCACTTTACCTGCAGAACTGATTTCTTATTGCCTGACAAATTACATTGTTTTAACTTTTCTGATTAAAAGCCAGCACCTGCTAAGGGTGCACCACAACTACTGAACCTCAGAAAGATGGGGACAAACTTTTTAGCAGGGTCTGTGGCAACAGGACAAGGGGAAATGGTTTTAAGCTCAGAGGGGAGATTCAGACTAGATAGAAGGAAGACTTTTTTTACGCTGAGTGTGGTGAGACACTGGCCCAGGTTGCCCAGAGAGGTGGTAGATGCTCCATCCCTGGAAACATTCAAGGGCATGCTGGACAGGGCTCTGAAAAGCCTGATATGGTTGAAGATGTCCCTGTCACTGCAGGGGGGTTGGACTAGATGACCTTGAAAGGTCCCTTCCAACCCAAACCGTTCTGTGATCATATGATTCAATGATCAACAGGTACCTGGGCATTTGCAGGACCACTTACCACAGTCAAGCTGAAGGTTGAGGCTTCTGTAGAGCACTCATCATTTACCCTCATTTTCAAATGTTAATATCCATAACATTTTATCCTTTCAGAGGTAAAATCTGAATCAATTCGGCGGTAAAACCCTCAGAAATAACAAGAATCTTTACAAACAACACCCTTCTGTGATCTATACTGACCGCCAGGTACCGGTGTACCAGACAACACACCTGTAGGCCAGCTCTCCCCACCTAACTGTCCACACTTAGCACTACTTAGACTTGGATTTTCTAAAGCAAACTTTAATTTGGAGAACAATTCCCTCAGTTCTCAGACGACACATTAAAACCTCAATGTTCAGGCCAGCTAAGCACTCGTGATACCTAAATTCCGATTTGCATAAACTGGAGTAATCAGTTCTTTTCACAACTAGACTCGATGTCTCAGTTAAACGCTTTTTCAAACTGAAACCTCATGGTCTTCTAACGAGCAAGTTCAAATACAAAACATCCTGGCACTGTAAACCTAGAGGTGTCCAATAGTGATGCTCAGTCCTACAGCAAAGAACTGATCAAAAGAGAAACGTCCGTTCTGCTTCAAAGCCAGCTCTGTAGACCTAGATGTTGCACGGGCACCCACGGAAAAGCTGTTAACCACTTAGGCAGTGGTCCAGAAGAGGACAGAAGACTCAGCAATGGGCAAGCTGATGCACTTTTTGCAGGTATATGGCTCCAAACTGAAAGAGGGAAGATGGAGATGAGATGTGAGAAAGAAATTCTTTGGTGTGAGGGTGGTGAGACACTGGAACAGGTTGGCCAGAGAAGCTGTGGCTGCTCCTCCTTGGAAGTGTTGAAGGCCAGGTTGGATGAGGCTTTGAGCAACCTGGTCTAGTGGAAGGTGTCCCTGCTGATGGCAGGGGGGTTGGAACTGGATGAGCTTTAAGGTCCCTTCCATCCCAAACCAGTCTGTGATTCTATACCTAAACCCAGAGATTATATCATTGAGCAATAGTGCGCTGTGCCAAGTGCTTTTCCTGGGGATGTCAGCCTGACAACACCACCGTGGAAAAGTTAAGGGTGAACCTCCATCTCCATGTGAACGTCTTTTTTTTTCTTTTAAAATTAAGAATTCAACCTTTTTCATTTACACCAAATACAAGTTTTCAACTCTCAAGTGTTATAACTGCTGGAGAGAGTCCAGCACAGAGCCACCAAGATGATGAAGGGAGTGGAGCATCTCCCTGCTGAGGAAAGGCTGAGGGAGCTGGGGCTCTTTAGCTTGGAGAAGAGGAGACTGAGGGGTGACCTCATTAATGTTTATAAATATGTAAAGGGTGAATGTCAGGAGGATGGAGCCAGGCTCTTCTCAGTGATGCCCAATGGTAGGACAAGGAGCAATGGGTGTGAGCTGGAACACAGGAGGTTCCACTTAAACTTGAGAAGAAACTTCTTTCCAGTGAGGGTGCCAGAGCCCTGGGACAGGCTGCCCAGGGAGGGTGTGGAGTCTCCTTCTCTGGAGACATTCAAAACCCACCTGGACACCTTCCTGTGTGATCTCATTTAGGTTCCTGCTCCGGCAGGGGGGTTGGACTGGATGATCTTTTGAGGTCCCTTCCAATCCCTGACATTCTGTGATTCTGTGATTCTGTAATTTTCTCTGCAGGACAAAACTGCAGATAAAACTTTGCATTTGGAAATCTGCTACACAAATGGACACTGTCTATACCTGTAACAAACAGTTACCAAGTATTCCTGCAGCTGTGATTGATACTGCAAGGGCCCAGGAGACCCTCCAAGGTCAACAGCAAGTTTTTAGTGACATACTGAAACTCTGACATATTTTCCATCCCCAGCTTCAGGCTCTTTCTCAGAGCACAAATGGATGTGAAATGGGAAGACGAGAAGTTTATTCAGCCATGCCAAAGGACCGAGAACACAACACTGGCAACGTGCAGAACCGACTTGCTTCACCATCTGGCCAGACTCCCGATGCTCTGGAAGTTGGTGTCCATCATCATCACTGTAGGACCACACCATGAGGACAAGGCAGCAAACCCAGCATCAGCACTGGTTTGCTGTGTGTGCCGTGCATTTCTACCTCTACACAGCCCCGGATGCTTAAAAAGGATTTTTTAAAAAAAGATAGAAGATGGATTTGAAATGAAAAAAGCTTCTGAAGTTCTCTGAACAGCTTTCAACTTACAGAATAAATAATGTGATGTTACTGAAAGGAGGGCTAAAGTGACAGTGATTTTGAGCTGAAGACAAGAAGGATTTTAACAGTTTTATCTGAAGTTCAAATCTTCTTCACATTCCATACTGACAACTCCTTTTTTTTCTTTTTTTTAAGTAAGTATTTTGGTTTGTTTGAGTTGTTTTCCTTCTAAGACAAACAATATCATGTGGACACTTTCTCCAGAATAATTACCACGCTTTGTGGGCTCTATAAAACAATTTCTAAACAACTTGGTTTTCTTTTGTTTGTTTGTTTGTTTGAATACAGCATCCATAAGGGAAAGCACTCTGGTACAGGTATTAGCACGGCTCATTCACAAGAGCTGCTCCCGTCAATCTCCCAGTATAACTGAGCTGTCATGTTGACAAACTCTTCAGGAAAACTTGAAATAATCTGAAATATCTAGTTACTGGCAAAACTTACATACCTCATTCCTATCTGAACTCCACACACTAAAGGAAATCATTCTGTGCAGGGGACAATTAACCTTGGTAATTCCCTCTGCTGTGATGATACTAAGGCAAACAGCTCTGTATTTTTAGGATTATCTTCATCTTAAAATTTTACCCAAATCTGTGAACTGGGTAATTCCACAGCCAGTGAGAAGAGCAGAACGAGACGCTGCCACGCAAAACCAGGCCTGTTTTTAAAAGGGACAACACTGAACGTTCCAGTAGGAGAACAAAATCTCCCCACACACAGGGTTTTAGTTTTACAGTGTAACAGACAAGTGCTTTTCTTAACCCAGGTGGATTCTGTGCATTGAGGCACCTTGATTAACACCCATCATAATTTTATGCTGCTATGGGAACTGCATGAACTATTTTTAGATAACTAAACCTTTTGTGATTTTACAAGTTATTTACCTCAGCTATGCCTGGGGCAGTAAGTTTCAAAGTTTAAATATACATGGGGCAGGAAAATAAATACAAAACCACTTGTTATTTTATTTAGCAAGTGATTGTATGATCCCATCCTACAACACCAGGTGCATGTGATAAGAACTGTTAACAAAATATCCACTGCAGAGAAAATAAATAATTTACCTTCCTTCACCTACAGCTGTAATAAATAACCCAGTACAGATTTCTAGTGGAATAAACTCCTACAAAAGGACTTGCCTTGAATATTGGGTCCTACGATGAAATCCCTTCCTCCTCCTTCTCCTCCTCCTCCTCTCCTGGCCTTCTCCAAGTCTAAAGAGCCATCTCCCATACCAACAGGCTTTACAGCTGTGGGGCACCAACAACCCCAGCTACTGCTGCTGCCTGTGGTCCTGCTGCTGGGTGACACGCAGAACAACACCAGGAGCTCCTCGTCAGGAAGGGGACGCAAGAGGTGAAGACATGAGGACAACAGACGTACATGACAGAGTGATGGAGGAGCCAGGACGGAGGGGATTCTCCCCTCTGCTCTGCTCTGGTGAGACCCCAGTCCAGCTCTGGAGCCCTCAGCACAGGAAAGACATGAACCTGCTGGAGTGGGTCCAGAGGAGGCCACAAAAATGGATGGAGCAGCTCTGCTGTGAGGAAAAGCTGAGAGAGTTGGGGCTGTTCAGCCTGGAGAAGAGAAGGCTCCAGGGAGACCTTTTAGCAGCCTTTCAATACTTGAAGGGGCCCTATAAGAAAGATGGGGATGGTTTTTAGCAGGGCCTGTAGTGACAGGACAAGGGGAAATGGTTTTAAGCTCAGAGGGGAGATTCAGACTAGATAGAAGGAAGACTTTTTTTACGCTGAGTGTGGTGAGACACTGGCCCAGGTTGCCCAGAGAGGTGGTGGATGCCCCATCCCTGGAAACATTCATGGTCAGGCTGGGCGGGGCTCTGAGCAGCCTGATCTGGTTGAAGATGTCCCTGTCACTGCAGGGGGGTTGGACTGGATGGCCTTGAAAGGTCCCTTCCAACCCAAACCAGCTTGTGGTTCTGATTCTATGAAAGTATGGAGCACCAAGGTTGGCTTTTTACGTGAAAACAAAGGACTAGAAGCAACTGAGGTGTGAGGGACTTCATTAGACCAAACATCCACATCAAAGAACGTACAGTCTTTACAAACAGAAGAGTCAAACGACCCCACTGGCTGCTTTAGGGTTATTTTCTTTTTGCCTGTAAGATCATCTGCATCCTCTCCAGAGCTCAAAGCTGCTTGTCTCAAGCTGCTCAGGCAAACAGAAATCATGGAAATTATTAAAACTCAGTCTAAGGAGAAGTCACAAACAGCAGCCTGTGAACGTGGTGGCTCCACAGCTCAACACACTTCAGTGTCCAAGGGTCTCTGATGATGGGTAACATATGGAGCCCTAAAAGAGGGGCTCAGAAAGCTCTCAGGAAGAAACAGAGCTAACAACGACAAGTTCTTTACTCTTTCAACAACACCACATGGGCAAGACTACCAAAGGCTACCGACCTACAAAATCAACACAGATGCCTCATCTTTGTATATCAGGAGAAACCTATGGGGCATACGTATCAATTCAGCCCTATAACGCAGCAGCTCCACCACGTGCAGGCCAAAGAGCAGAACGATGAGAGGCGCCCAGGTAGCAGCAGCAAGCGCTCCGAGGTGCCACCTTCCCCACCACGCAGGAGCTCGCATCCCACCTGAGCATTTCTCAGGATTAAGGAATAATTTCTATGGAAATATCTAACACTGATGCACAAGAGAAATCCTCCCTGAAAAAGGCAATAAAAACGCTCAGTGATATCTAAAAGCCCCGGAGAACCCCAAATCCATCCCCCTGGCACTTGTATCGAGAAGCGACACGGAGCAGTGATTTCCAAACTGCAGTCAACAGCATCTTCCCGTTTTCCAGCCTCTAAATGGCATGAAATAAGTTAACATGCGTTTGATATTTTTATAATATGAATCTACCATCAGAACTGCTGAAGTTGCTGCAGAGATATCTCCCAGCCTCAGATGTCAGGAAGACTATGACTGCTATGTGAATAAACCCATTAAAAACATTTCTTTAGATATTTGGAAACTATTGTCTAGAAAGGAAGCATGAAAGCACCTGAGCTCTTTCTACTAAACCAAAGTAGAAAGGACACTTTTTTTTTTTTTTCTGAAATGCACATTGTGTGTCATGTTAAAAAGAGACGTAAGTATGATGAAATAATTAAAGAACTGGGCAAGCCTCCTCAGCAGCACGCAGCTCTGCACACTGGCTTGTTTTTGGTTGCACTACAGTAAACACTATGAGTGCTCTGAGTATCTAGGAGAGAGACAGGACAATTTTATACAATCGAATCCTGATTTTTATTCTAGTTTGTTCAATATTTATTTGCTCACAGAAAAGCAAACAGGGACATGTACAACCTGTTTTCTACAAAATCACTCACTGTACCTCTCCAGTACAATTATCTTAGGTTTTGATGTAGTGAGACGTCTCCTCAGTTTCCTTTACTTTAAAAACCATCTTTGGGTGCTACCATGAGCTCAGCAAAAAGGGTACAACACCCCCGTGACAGAGCTGCAATTCAGTTCTGTTTCTTTATGCCACAAAATGAAATACCTTCCTTTGTGCATGCACAAGATATTGCTCCCAAGCTGTCCACAGAGTAATCATTTTCTTGATCAGTTACAACTAATCACTTTTAATCAAAATTCATCCCTGGTTGCAGGCAGCTTAACTTCTTTTGCTGTTTATATTTTCACCAATCCACTCGATCACCACTTTGCATGAAAATTTTAATTTTTTCATGTTCTTAAGTTTTCCAAGTCTCAAGCACACAACACCTGAAGTTTCTCCCCAGCCTCTAAACCAGCCTCACCGGTGCCTAAGTCTTAACGAGCACGGGCAATCGCGCATCCTTTAAGCCTCATGTCCAGAACCCCACATGCAGAGCAACCCACCATCAACACTGGCACCAGAGCTATTTATTTCAGTATTTTGCTTCATGTTCCTAAAAACTTCTAAAATCACTGGTGGAACATCATCCTTCATGCTGCAGCAAAGTTTCTTTAACAGTTTTTTGTGCACACGGGGTATCTTTGGGGAAGGTTTGCAGGGCCTACTCCTGTACCTGGGATCTGCAAAGGTAGTGCCTCTTATCTTCACCTCCTCCACCAATTTGAGGCAATTATTGGAGCTCGTTAAAATGGAAAAAGTTGCAGTTTAACCTCACTGAATGCCTGTCACGAAATCCAGGTGATTTGCCAGATTTTAATGTCACTTTTTACACTTGTTACCACTCACGGAGAATTCCTGCACAGCCTGTAACGCTCCATGCTCAACACCCGACTCAAGGTAAACCTGTCCGCCC
>NW_010326025.1:0-5151 GCF_000700745.2 Antrostomus carolinensis
CCATTCTATGATTCTATGATTCTATGTTCCTTGAGAGTGTCTCTCCCAGTTTTAGGACGAGGCGTAAGTTCTACCAAAACGAGGCAGTAAAATGAAGGGAGATATTTCTTTCTTTCTCAATTGTTTAACCCTTTGAACAATCCTGAACAATTCCTTTCTGCATGCTGACTGCTTGTCAAGTGGCTACCACGTCACCCCTCAGAGCCTAAACTGTACGTATTCGGCCAAACCCGTAAATGAAGCGTAGGGACAGCGCAAAGCTCCGCTCTCCCCTCGCATCTCCGGCACCTGCTGCTTTCCAGCCATGCTCCTGGCGCTGGAAGCACACCTCGCCCTGCTACACCCTGTACAAACACAGAACAAAAAGTCTTCACCCCCCAGAGAAAATGCAACAGAAATCTAAGACATAAGGGAACAGCTGAATCCCCAGCGGCAGGGAAGGCTGGGTTTGTTCTCTCTGCACTTTCACACACAGCTGAACTTTTTTAGGAATGAAAAATGGCCATGATTTTGCACTCCTGTTTTAAAAAGTTTGGCTGTTTCCTTTCCAGGGCAGACCTTTGTTGCAATGCTGAACAACAAATTGTTCTTCCACCTGTTGTTTTTCCTTATTGCTCCTGCAAGCTCTCTCTCTCTTGCCCACCCATCCTGCTCACACGCGGAAGCTGCTGGGAACATGGCTGGTGATTTCGTTTTGCTTGCGGCTGTCTCTCTCCTTTCCACCTTCCAGCAATGTAAGATCTGTGGGGTTGCGTGGCTGGGATTTGGGGAGGTTTCCACCCGTTCTGAAGTACTGGAAATTATTTTATGATAAATTGGCTGTTCTGCAACTTTAATTTCGGAGAACTCCTAAGATTTTTCTCATCGGAGTATTGTATTGTTTACCCTCCCTGTAGTCTGAGCGGGAGTTGGCTCAATGGGACAGATTCATTTTCCCTGTGGGAGAAACTAATTTGTTTTCAATTCTATTTTGTTTCCTGACTATTTGGAATCATACTACTGTGAGAGCTTGTAACTAGCTTTAAAGTTACACCAAAGCCACATTGTGTCTTGATTTCAATTCTTATTTAGGCACCTATACAACTAAAAACCACAAAAGTGAGAGTAAATTTGTGAAATCACATACACCAGTGCCGGACTGAAAGTGCTGTAAAAGCTGTTTCCTGAAACAGAGATACATACCAAGTACTGGAAAGGAAAGAAGAAAGCAAAACTTCACACCAGGCAGCAATTATATGAGATATTCCATACTATGTCCTCATCATTACATTTCTGTAAGATCTAAATGGATTTATTTTATCCCCTGCTAATCTGCCTCTGAGAATCAAGGGCTAGGGGAAGAAATGGGCAAGTCTGAGATGCTCTTTTTGCTGTGTATCTAAACTAAAACTAAACCAGTCTAAAACTGCAGTAGCATTTTTAATGCTTGTCATTATTTTATTTGAAATATGTTGATTCGTATAGTTGTGTTTATACCAGGAAACCAGATACATTTTGAAGGCATTTGTGCTATACTGGTATGAGATTAAGAGCAAGTTAAAAATAATTACACTGCCTTTTTTTTCAAATACTTACAGCACTGCCAACTTATCTAGCAACCTATCTCTGTGGCTTGATTGTTTGTTTATTTGTTCTCAAAGTCTCAACTACTGAAATAACATTTGTTTGAGAATGTGACCCTTCCAGGTTAAAAAAACCCCAACAGCAACAGAAGGCAAATATAAAAAGCACCTAAAAGTTACATTCTTTTTCTGTCCTCAGATCAGCTACAACATACCCTTGTGATCTTCACAAAACATTTCTATCTGGTATTTACCATCAACTTCTGTGAAAGTTCAGCTTGCCTGGCTTGATTTTTAATGTAAAAGTGTGAAGGGTTAAAAAAAATCAAGCAAACAAACATTATCTGGAAAAGTACTGCAGTTTGAAAGTTCAAGGAACTGTATAGACACTGAAACTGCAAAGGGAGGGAGAAAATACCTGTGTTTTTCCTTGTGATGGTTAAGCCGTATTAGTTAATGTTAGTTAAAATCGCAGACAAGACAAGATAACCTGGGTTTTAATTTACACTGGCAGTCTGACACCAAGCCCAAAGAGAAACCTGTGTCAGAATCTGATCTGCTGATCTAAATCATCACAGCCTGGCTTACTTCCAGCATGCTTATAACTTGAATAAACCCACACAGATTAATTTATAGGAGTTCAAATGAATGCTGTGACACCAGCACCGTAAGCATGTGTTAAATCCAGTTCATGCAAGGGGAGAAGCCCAGTGTGCAACCACTTGCCTTGAACAAAATGCACACAACGTGCACAGCACTCGGAGCTCTGTTTGCTCTCCTGTTTATTTTGCTGAGCCTTCGCTCCTGAGTTAGGAAGGTGCTAAGAGGCAATGCCAGCTCCTTGAAACAGTGCTGGAAGTCAGGTCTCACTTAGCAATCACCAGAGGTACAAGATTCAGTGTCTCAGAACCATGAGTTATTCAAAGAATCAGGTCAGTGGAAGATTAAGCTGTGCAAGAAATGCTCTAGGGTAGAAAGAGCGAGCAGAAACAATGCAGGAAGTGGTTTCCAGTCATGAACCCAGTTTTAAGCAGTTAAGATTTGCTTGAGAGATTAGTGTTTTGTAGACTGATGGGAAACCAAGGGACTCCAATGAAAGGACAGAGTGAATCCCAGTCATTGATATAGGAGAGATCAGGGAGGGCAGGAGTCCCACTACTCCTATTTTGAAGCATCTCTCTGAACTAGCACCTTTTAATATCACTCTTAGTAACTGCAGAACCCAGCAAGACATTATTAAAAAGTTTTGGGGTTTTTTTTCCCCAAAGGTTGTTAGGCCAGGCCGTGCAATTTAACATGCACTATTATACACTGCAATGCTGGCATCAGCTTCTTTACAGGCTTTTAAACACATATAAAATGTTTAAAAGTAAGGTCCCTTGAAAGCCTGCTTTGTCTCATATTTTCAGAGTAAAGATATTAACTCAGTAACCATAAATGCCACCTGAAGATGAAAGCAAAAAAAAAAGCAAACAAAGGCAAGTCGAGCATACTTTGTAACTACCTCAGTCATGTAATTTAGCCTGCTAGAACCGAACAACTTGATAGGGAGCAAAGAAAAGGCTATGAAAATCTTTCCTTACTCCTGCTGCAACGCTTTCTGGAGTCCTCATGACAGCACCTCCGGTGGGGTGGGGCAGAAAAGCTCTCCCATTGCTTTACTATTTACTTTAGCCCTTGTTAAACCATAATCACAAAGCTTAAATTCGGAGTTACATCCCTCCTTTTCATTCAACACAAAGGAACTAAAAGGCAAGTCCTATGCACTTAACAAAAAAATACAGTAATTATTCCTCTCCTGAGCTCTTTTTTGAGTCCCAGGTTGGCACCTATCTTGTTCTGCACACTGGGATCACCTTTTCTTTTAAGGTAACAGACATGACTCTAGTTCTCCCATTACGCAGTGCCACAGCTTGGTTTCCATGGGCATGTAAAAGCCCACTCACCCCTAATTGAAGCAAGGTTCCCATCCATCCCAGTGGAATCCACTGTAGAAATGGATTTTATGATGGTTGGCCATACTATCACAACCTGTCTCTGAGTACGGTTAACCAGAGTCTCCCATGTGCAAATCTCTGCCCCTCAAACTCGAGCCTTGCTGACCAAGTGACACCAGGGGCAAATCGCATGACAGCGGAGGCCAGGGCTGTACCACAAGGGCCTCCATGGTTTGCTTTGGTTAATTGTACTGAACAAACAAGAACGATTTGGCCCCTATGAGGCCTTAATCTTCTTATTTTCCCCAGTAAGTTTATTTTGTCCAGTATCTTTCCAAGGCTTTTTTTCAACTGATTTGGATGCAATGAGCCACCTTGGCTTGCCTTAGTTCCCCAGTAGAAAAAACCTGGTCCCAAGCTGGTTGTGAGCATTGAATGGCTTGGTGCAGCCAGAGAACAAGGAAAGCATTGCTGTCAAAAAATGCCACTGCACAAAACACCATGGCTTACCTACCACTTTGACTGATAAGCCAGGCAGGATTTGCCAGCATGCAGCATTTGTCATTAAAAAATAGATCATTTTGAGGGTGACAGAAGTTAAAAAGCAACTTTTCAGTTAAGTTTTCCAGGAAAATATTTCTCAGAGGTAATTCTTGTGCTTCCATAAGTTTCAGTCTCCCTGAAGTGAGTTCCCTAAACCCTCCCCGCTACCATTCTTCCCTTATGAAAGGGCTGCAAGGTGGCAAATAATGGATGAATCACCAGGCATGACAAGAGATGTGTGGAGGGAGTGGAGGAGGTCTTGCTGGATGCAAATATGATGAAAGGTCCTGTAAACCTGCCTCAGAGAGCTATCTGAGATGCTCTGACTAGTCTCTGGAGAGAAAGTTTGAGAGGTCGCTTGAACACAGCCCATAATTACTTGTGTGGGGAGAAGACAGATGGGAAAAGGCTTTTTTGGGAAAAGGCTTTGGCCACAAAGCTAAGACATAAGAGGTGCACCTGCTGCATTAGGGCAGCACCACTAATATTTTTAGCTGCATTTTAATGCCACTGCTCCCAGAAAGGAGGACAGAAGGTATGCTCTAGGCTTGCCCCTTAGACAAGTCTTTTTAGTGAACCCAGGTGGGTGCCTGGTTTCTGGATCCAGGTAAAATTTAGGTAGAAGGTAAATAGTGAGCTTCTTATAGAGAGTGGCTATGACACAGCCAGAAAAACAACTCCAGGTACCCAGAGAATTTTAAAGTCAAACAGGGTGATGCCCAATAGCTCTGCTGCACACAGAAAATCATTGTCTGCGTATTGTCTTTCGTCCTTGTGAGCCTCTGTTCAACTTTTAGGGGGAGATTTCTGCAATGAGGCCATCAGTAAAATGTGCTGTACATACACAAGTCAGAAGTGAGCCTAGAAATACAGGTCAGAAGTGCAGAGATAGTGTTCGACTGGTTTTGTTTTGTTTTTTAAGTAAGTGGTATTTAGTCACTGTACAGTAAGTGATCTATCTAGGCCTAGGATTCAGATGAGGCGGGAGGATATTGAAGTCATAGCTAGCACAGCAAATGCAAAAAGAGAATGCATATATTTCTGAAATAGCAATTTTTTTTTCCCTTCTTCATGAATAAGTCACTCTTGAAGATCTAAAATTTTGTAGG
>NW_010326025.1:5176-25791 GCF_000700745.2 Antrostomus carolinensis
CTTTCTGTCAAACAAAATGGAAAGAGCTGAAGAACAATGATCTCCATTTAAAAAATGACTGACTTGTTAGGGATGCAACTGTGCTGAGGAACTGTGTAATTTGTGAGCCCTTATTTTTGCTTACAGGTCATTTTGCTTGGCTGGTGGGGAAATCAAGAATGAAGCACAAGGTCATGCCTCCAGCTGTCACTGGAGCTCCAGAATTTAATAGAACATTTCGTGCACAGTAAGTCCAGAGATCATTAAGATGGTGTCAATGAATAACAATTCAGTCCAGAAGAGAAACAAAACCATCACCTTAAAATGATGATGATCTTAAAATCTTTTCTTATCACTTATCAAATGGTTTGGCTATTATTGTAATGATAACGGAGTAAGTTCAGCTCATTTAAAACAGTCACTGCTCCAATTCTGATCAAACTAGGCAATCAGATTACCCAAATGTAAGTAGGGGCTGAGAGTTAATTGACTGCAACTTAGAGAATTCAGATGTTCTGGATCTAGCAAGCTGTGCTGTCAGTTCTTGGACTGTGGCTAACACCAAACACATGGAAGATGAGCACAGAAAACTGCTGTCTTCACAGTGGACAACAGTGGAATAGTCTAAGAAGTCAGCGTTTTCCTAAAGGGCTTCAGTTTGTGATTAGCTAATGATCCTGTGCAAAAGTATTTATATTTATTTCAAACAATCCCATCTGCTGTAACTGGAGTTGTCGTGGATAACAATAATAAGACATAGAATACATTAGAAAACGTATTTGATAACAGAATGTGTCAGATACAGAAGGATGCCTACCTAATTCATTAAAAAGAAATTCATTCAGAACAACCAAGGAAATCTATCCCAACAAAATATTGGTGGGAAAAATGAAGGTGTCCACAAATAAAGATATTTGAGTCCTCACCCTAAGAAGATCTATCATGTGCTGTCTCTGCCTGACCGCACCTCATAAAGGCAGTTGGCCTCAGCAGAGCAGTCCAAGCAGCCTACGCTGAGCTCCATGCTTCCTCTTGCAGTCCCAGGAATGCTGACCCACAAAACTTACATTGCGAGTATGGAGATAAGTGATTAACATCACATCTGTGTGCTGGAATTCCTGCCTCTCTGCTGCACAGGCACTTAATTTAGGATTATTTGTCCTATTTCTTTCCATGTAATTGGGATCCAGATCCTTGCCTAAGTCTAATTAACAGGAAAATATTTGAAATAGTTTGTATTTGAGATTAGAAAGAAGAGAATTTTTAAGAGCACCTAGTGCTGGCTTGACTGTGCTCCTGCTGGATTCAATAGCATTAACTTTAGTGGCAACTGAACAAGGCCAAAGATGATTCTCCTTGAAACTCCTACCCAGAGTTCTTTCCCTTTCCAGACTAATGTTCTTTCAAATTTATTCTGCAGACAAAACTGTGTGGAGTTTTACCCAATATTCCTGACTGTCCTCTGGACTGCAGGATGGTTTTTTAATCAAGGTAAACACTTTCCATTTTTATCTTGAAATGAGAAATTTTACATAACTTTTTAAAAACACTGTAGTTTTATCAGGAGGTAAATGACTGTAGACATCTTTTTCCCTTCTTTTAATTGCATTGCCTTAGCATAGCCTTCCTAGAAGAATGCTCACTGAAATCCTTACTTAGTCATGGCATTTCCCATGGCTCCACCAGCTTTCACTTCTCTCTGCAAACCAAGGAGTCAATACAAGGGACACTTACACATTCAGGGGATCTGCAGGGTGAATCATTCAGAAAAGCAGCTCCCAGATGCTTCCCACTAGCAATTATTTCCACATTATGGGACAGTTCTCGCAGGACATGAAGCATAGCTATTGTCCCTTGGGAAAGGCAGCCTGAAAAGACTCAGGTCAGAGCACTCATCCCTGGGGCTGGACCCCTCCCTGGCTGATGGAGTTGGAGCTGGAGCCAGCAAACCTTTGGGTTTTTACATCCCAGATGCTGACCTCACCACTGGGCTATGACTCATTGTTTGTTCTGGGATGTAAAACTGCGCACTGAAGTGCAGGCGTAACAGCAGCATCTCCAGCCATAGATGCTGTATTTCAGGTATGCACTGGGGACTCCTGAAAAAACTTGCTAAGTTGTCTCAGGCACTTAGCAGGGGGGCATTATTTGGCCAAATGTTCTGCAGTCAGACACCATAGAGCTTTCTTACCTCTCACTCTGTTGGACTTTCCAAGGTGGGTGTGTGATGTCTCCTAACAGTGATGGGGTGGACTCTCACAGAGCTAGAACTTGTGACAGAACCTAATTTTTGCATTCAGCTTTATTAACCCTTCCCCAGATGATGTTTTAGAAGCATGAAGTCTGTGGGCTGAAGAAAGGATAACTAGCTCATGCCCATTATACCTCTCCTTCCTGAATGACTAGCTGTCTTCTCCATTTCCTATGTTTGCTCCAAAACAGTAATTTTGTTCTGGGGCTCTCTTTTAGCCAGAGTCCCATCTCCACTGCTAATCCAATGTAAATCCAAAGTAGCACCACTTAGGTCAATGAATTGGATACGAGAAAGTACATGTGCTCATAGGCAGATGCTTGAATTGAGGAAAATCAGGTGCTAGCCAGCAACACAGACATGGGCTGTCATATGTAAGAAAAGAAGGATTATGTTAACCTCCTCTTTAAGTCATGTTTTCAGCTGAGCATCTCCCATAGGTATATATATTTACATGAGTTAATACGGACCACAGTAAAAGGCTGTCCTCTGTAATACTGGCATGGTTTGAAAGAACACAGAATTAACTAGCACTGCTTAGTCCTGGATAATACAACTGACCTGCACACCCTGCTCCATCTATCAAGTGGAGGTGACTTTATACTCTTCCCACAGAGAGGTCAGAAAGCTAACTTCACTACAGCTTTCTCTCATGTCCTTGGATAAAAGCTGCTATATAAATGCAAAGCAGGTTATTAACTACATAAATAAGATTCTCTTTCCAAAACAAACACTACCCTTTAGCAGGAGCTGCCATAACAATACAAAATGACAGCGCTGGGTCAAGGCATAGTGCTCCAACACACTGTCCTGTCTCTGGGATAACCACCAAACTCAGGGGGGGCTACAGATTCCTGTCAGTTCTTTAGATCACCTTTTCAGGGAATGCGTTTAGATTTTTTTGGACAGTCCTGTATCCACACCTATCTGTAAACCCTTATCAAGAGCCTTCTGTAGTGAATGTTTAAGAATATATATATATATATATATCTTTTGAATGATTCTTTCCCAAGATAATTTCCCAGGGCATGGGTAGCTATGAAAATCCCCAGAGCTCTACAACTAGAGAACATAACTGAAGTGGTTAACTGTCTACGATCCAACTGTCTACAAGCCTACAATTTTTTAGTTTTCTAACTGTTTTTTTTTTCCATATTAATCTTTTCTTTCTTAGAACTAGCTTCCTTTCTGGGTCTGTTGTATGTGCTTGCCCGCTACAAGTACTTCCATGGTTACGTGCAGACTGTGAAAGGAAGGTAAGGAGTTACCAACCAAACGCAGGTTAAAAGCTCCCAGCTGTGGTCTGAAAGCTGGGCTGAGAGCCAAGGACTGGCAGTGAAAAGTGACTATAATTGAACGCAACATGTGTGAAGTGTCAGCAAGAGGTCTGCAGCAGAAGGCCTCAGGGAAGAGGGCTGGCTGTTGCAGGAGAAGCCTGGGTTAAGACGGGCATGTGCAAGAGGTCATGAGAGAACAGGTTTGATGCTCACCTCGCAGGTGCCTGCTTTGCACTGAGCATATTGGCAAGCAGAGCCAGAGAGGTCTGAAAGCAGAAGGCCAGGTGTGCAGCCCAGGATGGGAGGCTGCTCAGGCAAGGCTTGCAGCCTGCCTGCCTGTCTGCTGCTTTCATTTTTCCTCAGTTTGTCACATCGAGACCTTTACTCTAGCCATACAAAATGCACTACAAGCAAATCTGGCCTTGTAGGTTGATGAACTTTCACCAAATAGATAAGAGAACACAGCTTCAGATAACAATATGTTAATGAATGTTAAGCGCACAGCATCTCCTAACATTCTGCGTCAACAAACACACACACTGGCAAAACACGCCTCCGCTATAAACACTCAAACTTACTGTTTGTTATTTGTTTCCCTGAAGCCACTGCACTACGTTCTGTGCCTGGACCTAATGCTCCAGCACACATCATCAGTCATAAAAAGAAAATAGCACGATATATGCTTGTCATAAAATTAAAAGACTTGGGATGTATAGTTCTAAAGGAAGATACAAACCAGTCAAGACTATTTTGTAGTGAATAATCCTGCAGCAGCAAAAACCTGTACTACAGGGCTATTTTCCATAGCTTGTGTACCAGTGTCACCATGCTCCTTCACTACAGTCTCCACCAATCCTTTACCCTCTTTGGGAGAGCTGTTGCTTAAGAGAAGGGAGAGGCTGCGTTTTCCAGAGCACATATATGGTGTTAATTTTATATCTCTCAGTAAGAGATGCAATAATTCAAATGATGCAATGAACACCAACCAGAAGACCAGCAACTATTAGGAAAGTGTAAATAAATGAACAAGTCAAGCATAAGGGACTTTTCTTTAATTAACAAACTAAAAAGTCCTTTGTTCAAGAAATCTTCCTGATGCTTTCACTGTGAGGGTGGTCAGACACTGGAACAGGTTGCCCAGAAAAGCTGTGGATGCCCCCTCCCTGGAAGTGTTCAAGGCCAGGTTGTATGAGGCTTTGAGCAACCTGGTCTAGTGGAAGGTGTCCCTGCTGATGGCAGGGGGGTTGGAACCAGATGACCTTTAAGGTCCCTTCCAACCCAAACCATTCAATGATTCTGTGTTCTACCTCAGTACTCTTAGACCAATTGATTCAGCCTCTCAAGGAAGCCTAAGAGCAGTGGCTGGCTTCACGGGGAGACAGAGCTTTACACTCTGGTGAGACTCAGTTTTCTTTGCATTGAAGAGAGTCAGCCTGGCAGCCCTGGAAAATGGCTTTGCTGACAAGGCCCATCTCTGCAGACCTGGCTGTGCTCCCCTCCCACCAGTGCTTCAGCCAGCAACACATCAGCACAAGTCAGGCATGCAGAACCTGGCCCCAAAACATAGAGCAAGCCTCCAGCAGCCCTAGTAGCGAGAAGGTCATTAGTCTTCACACTGATTCTCAACCATAATCACTGACTTCAGCCGTGCTAGGTATAAAGACAAACCTGGTCCATGTGCTCAAACGGCTGGTTACGACACATACTCATGCACCTGATGACGTGAATTGCAGTTCAGATTTGCCAAAGCTGGATTTTTTAAGAACACAACAGGAACATGCACCTTCTACTTGGTTTCTGTGCTGGAGAGGACTTTGCAAGTGAGCTGTATCCTTTACCGTTCTCTGCAGCTGGCTCTGACAGATACTTAAAGGGCTAAACTAAAGACTTCTGCTCTCCTGAAAGTGAGGATATCTCATACTTGACTATTTTGAAATCCTCATCTAGACATGGCACATCCAGAAAGGCTACTTACATCAAGTCTTTAGGCACCAGTGGGATTCTCAGGCTCCCAAGAACCTCACCTCTTCAGCCTACGTGGGTATGGGGACAGCTAGCTATAAATTGAAGGCTGACAACTCCTCAGACCTCTCACCAGTGCTAACATGATGGGATTGTCCAAAGAGGGCTTTCGGTGCTTGTTTTGCTGGTAGAGGCCAACCCAGCAGCAACTCCCAGAATTGTGCCTCTCAGACCAGAATCTGCAGCAACACAACTGAGAACAGCCCCAGGAGAGCACGCATGGAGGGGAAGCTCCCTGTTCACACGTGCCCAGAAAGTGAGCTCTGTGGTCCAGAGCTGAAGGGCTCTTCCCAGACCCTTCTGAAGGAGCTTTCCATTTTGTACAAATAAAATAACCCGACCTTCTCCCATCCCCAGCAAGTGCCCTAGTCACTGACTTTTTAGGATCCACACTCTTCCTTTCCAGTCTAAAAATCCATCTCCAAGTCAAAGTGATGACCAGCAGCAGACGCCCAGCTCAGTGGAGAGCACCTGACTGACAGATGTGTATGTAAGACACAGGCACACCTCTCCCTCAGCCCCAAGGGCTTCTCTCCCACACTCCTACACCTAAGGTTGCAGTGAGACGCTCAAGCTTGTCTGAGGCTTTACCTACAGGTCTTCATGTCATGGGATGAGGTCACTTCATCCTGGAGCAAGTTCCTAACTTCCACAGGAATATGTAGAAACACTCTAAATATGGAGAGAGTTTCCCATAAACACATGGGAGAGTTTTCCCATGGAGAAGATATTGGGAATCTCTCTTCTCCCTAGCAAAAGTCATGGGCAGGAATGGTTTATTACCAAAACACACCACGGGAGCATTGCAGCAATGATCCATTCTGATTCAACACACTACTTCTTAACTGGTGGGGACAAGCAGTTTCACTCACACATGAGTTCATACAGTACAGCCGTAACAGCTCCTAACAGTATTTTTCTGCTTTCCACTTCTAGGTTAACAGGTTTTTATTTGACTTTGATAATTCTGATTTGCTTGATAACCCTGGGTGCAGCCGGGATCGTTAACAGCTTTCTGGATGAATACCTGGACTTCAGCATTATGAAGAAACTACGTAGATTGTTCTAAACACTGGGTTGGTTTGGGGTTTTTTAAATAAATAAATAATGCGGATGCTTTCCCTGTATAAGCTGCATGTGCATAAAAGCATCAGAGCTCTTTCCTAACAGCCCATTGCAATGTAAAATGCTTGTTTTCCCTGAGCTATTTACGCTTTCTCCTTCCCCTACGCTCTTGAAAAATCAGTAAGACAGAATGTCATGTCACATCTGCATTTACAATTAAATGTTCTGGTTTTCTGTACAGTATTGTAAACCCTCAACAAATTACATAGAACTGAAACCATTAATTCTCTAAGTAATTTAGTTGCAACCGGCACTGCAAACATCAGCCCATCTTACCCAACGTCCTTCAGCTTTGCCAACGCCTCTGTGGTCATCCTTCACACCTCTTCATTTCCCCAGCAGTGCCACCCGTTCTCCACAACCGTACAACCACACTTCAATGCAATGTGCTGCTGCGAGGTCCCAGTTTTCCAAGTATATCCAATCCTGCTGCAGGAGGCTCTTTAAGCAAATATGGAAACACTGCTTTCTTCAGGAAAACATTTAAAGCTGCACTTGACCCTACGTTTCTGTGAAAACCTTTTGATTTTATACACACGTTTACAGTTCAGCCCATGCTCAAATGCTCTTCTCGTAGAAGTGGGGCCCTCCTGTAGGCAGATCTCAGTCCTCACACAAAGCCTCTCAAAGACAGGCTGTATCCACAACCCTGCACTTGTGAATGGGAGAGCCGGCCCAGACAAAAAGAAGGCACAGATGCTCATCTAACAATTGGGTCTACTGCATTGTCTCCTACCAAGGCACAGATGGCCGGGGTGTGGGGAAGACTAGACAAATGTCCCAGCATGACCACAGCTCTGGAAATCATAAAATGACAATGAAAAGCAAACTGACTAGTAAAAGTTTTCTGCTAAAAGTGGGGGAAAGTCATGGCTCAGCACCATCAGCTCAAAGTATGCTGATAGTCAGTTTAAACTAGGTAAAAGAACAGAGAAGCAAGGCCATGCCTGACTATTTTGGTAGCTCCTGATAATTCAATTTATTTAGGCAATAATGAATATACCCATGCTAGAGCCAGCAGGCAGAAATTTTCCTTGCCGTGCCTCTGAAGACACAATTTAGCCAAAAAGATTGCACATTGATATAATGAACATGTTTATGGTCTTTCTAAAAGTGTACCGAGGTGGATAACCTGAGCACAAAATAATTGACTCTTGGATCAGGTTAATAATAAACTTTCATATGAAAAAGGCGGACACATTGCATGTGCAGAAGATAGCTTGTGACTAAAAGGCACTTGAAACCATCAAATGAGACAAGTGCGAAGGTGCACGACTTGGCTCCAGTAACAGCTGCCAAGGGGAAAAGGACAGATCCTGATGATGAACAGGCTGGAGCTGACACAGCTGCGGAAAGGGCAACTCCTGGTACTTGCCTCCAGGGAGAAAGTACAACAGGGCCAGATTTAGCAACCACAGAAATAACCGCTGATTCTCCCTCTAACTTTCCTTCTGAGGGATGAAAGACAGAAATTCCACCTGCCAGTGATGCCTTCAGACATTCATGGGCAGCAGGAAGTGCTGCCACCAGAATTAAAACCAAGACAAAGGTCCAAACTACGCAACAGGCCTGAAATACGCACTAGGGGAATCCCAGAAGTCACTAACTGTGGTCAAATGGGTCTTTGCCTCTGAAATTATTCCATTCCAAGCTTACCTGTTGTAGTGGTCTGCTGTGTTTATAGATAGCTTCCCATACCCCATCTTCTCTCTTCTCTTCTCTTCTCTTCTCTTCTCTTCTCTTCTCTTCTCTTCTCTTCTCTTCTCTTCTCTTCTCTTCTCTTCTCTCTTCTCTTCTCTTCTCTTCTCTTCTTCTCTTCTCTTCTCTTCTCTTCTCTTCTCTTCTCTTCTCTTCTCTTCTCTTCTCTTCTCTTCTCTTCTCTTCTCTTCTCTTCTCTTCTCTTCTCTTCTCTTCTCTTCTCTTCCTCTCCTCTTCTCTTCTCTCTCTCTTCTCTCTCTCTTCCTCTTCTCTCTTCTTCCATTCCATTTAAAGGAATAAACTGCTGTCACACAGGGACAGTTTCACATGCCAAAAAATGTGGGTGTGAGGTTGCAAAGCATCATCCAGCAGCACAAAGCCAGAGTGCTAGCGGATAAACACAAACCTAACATTTTAGGAGCCGCACCAGCTAACGAGAGGGCAGCAGTAGGCCTAGAGTTGAGGATGTCACCTGTCTTCTGAGTCACTGCTTTTCCCCCAGTGCCCCGTTATCCACATTTAGAATGGTAAAGGTATGACATGAAGGACAGAAGGGGAAACTCACCTTAGAGGTTGTACGTGGAGCCAAGCCACACTGACATCCCGAACAGCAAGCTGTGCAAACAGAGGTCCAATGCCTGATCTCCCAGAACTCCCCCATAGACTGGAAACATGGAGAAATCAGTGTTGAGCCTTGAAGGGTACATGGCATGTTTGTCTTGAACAGGTCATATAAATCCAACAAGTCTACATGTGCTTTCCAAAAGGCTTCAGACAACACAGTTCTCACTTTGTAGTAGTAGTAGGTGATAGGGAACTTAGAGTACTAAGCATGCCTCTTCACTCTTCTCCAGTTCACCCATCTCTTCTTTCCAACTCCTACATCCAACCCCACATCTTCTTTCTTCCACTCCACCGCATCTCCCCAGGTCTCAGCCACAGAATTTTCATTCTGGGCTCTCCATCTTGTGTCCTCCCCTGAAAGCACTTCCCGACTCCAAAAAAAACGGAGTAAACACAAAAGCCTGGGGCTGCCACCTCTAAGGGGCCCAATGATGAACCAACTCCCCTGCAGCAACTGCCAGAGTGCAGACCTCACCCCAGGGCACAGACGGCTTTGATCCTTGCTCTGGGGAGGGGGCACCATGACCCCAAAGCAAGGCAGACACCTGATGAAGCGCTCCCACCCCGCAGCTCATCACCACAACCTGTGGCTGTGCGGCCGCAGGGGAGCTGCCCACTGTGCTGCTGGGGTGCGGGGGGCTTCCCAGCTGCTGGACAAGCCCAGGGCAAGGGGGACAGCCTGGTACTGGCCATACCCTGCCTGTCACACCGCCACTCCAGTACAGAAACCCAGAGCCAAAACCAAGCCCACCTGGGCTGGCTTCCCTCCTCCCCATGGAACATCCCCTGCCGAGGTGCAGAAGTGGGGCGACAGATGATCCTATAAACCTGGTATATGACTCAGATAACCATCTTTTATTTTTTTGTTGTTGTTGTTTTTGTTTTTCTTTAAAAGTGGTATGTTAACATCAGGTCTTTTTCTACATTTTTCAGAGCTCTGTACAGGTCTTTAAAGGAAATAAGCAATGCTTAATGTACAAAGTAAAAACAGAAAACTAGAAAAATCTGAATAAAATGGAGCAAGTTGCTGTCAGGGATACAGTACAAATTAGTAATCAGACGTCATCTGAAGTGCAATACCACTGCAGTAAGGATGAGTTAAGGAATGAAATAAAAATACTCTATTTTAAACAAACAGTATATATATATATTTTTTATATGTATATATTTTACAGATAGTAGACCCAGTGATATCTGTAGAATTGTAAAAACATATTTACAAATAACTTTTTTTTTTTTAATATTACATATACATCAGCACCATAGTAAGAAAGAAAAAAACCAAACCAACAAACCAACAACCCCAAATCTATTAAAATCTACCTCTCTAGTACTTGGTCCCAGTACGGAGTATTTGGAGGAAGCTTTACAAAGACAGCAGAGGCTCAGTCTCCATCACCAGTTCTCCACCAAAGCCCGTGTCTCCCTCACGCACACGGATTTGCACGTGGCCGCTGCATGGTGGTTGTGTGTTTCTAAACCCCCATTTCCCAACCCTCTGTGTTGGCAGGTGCCCCGTGGTCACTCACACCTGAGAAAGGGATGATGTGCTGTCCCCGGCGCTGTGCCCCGCACAGCACCACCCTCCTCCTTTCAGGGCACCATTTCTCCTTGTTTGCCCATCCCTCCCGTCCAGGCCAGTCCGACCAAGAGCCACTTACACACAAGATGGACCAAAATCTTTGGCTGGTGCTCTCTTTCACTGAATTAGGGCCCAACCCAGCTCCTGCTGCAGCAGTGGAGAGGCAAACCCCTATTGTCTTCAGCAAAAATGCGAATAGGTCCTTGCGTTGTATTTTTAAAGGGATTAGCTAAAAGATATGTAACTAAAGCATTTTTTAAAAATATAGCAGTCAGGGCGAGCTGGATTGATAGCTCACCCTGACCAGCTAGGCCATGTTAAAAATGCAGCTTGTCCTGCCTACCCCACAGCGTTTAAAACACATCCTTCCCCTTGGCTAGGTAAGCCCTTCAAGGGAATCCTAACGGGGCACTGAGATGGTTCCAGGCCCATTTTGCTCCCTCTCCTTAATGTGATGCCTATCTGTGCTCCACAGGGAAAGGCAGGACTTGCAAACACAAGGTGCCAAACCCCTCGGCTCCTGGGGATTCCGGTGGCTCAGCACCTCGCACCGCTGGAGCCCAGGAGAGCAGCGCACAAGGAGGGCATCGGCAGCTGGGGAGCTGGTACTGGTCGTTGTACACCAGAGACACTTTCACTGCAGAGCACAGCTATGGCTCACAGAGGCCAGCATTAGGCCAGAGGCTCCCAAACTTTTTGGGCTGTGGATCACGTTAACAATTTTTAGGCACCGCTATATAACCTGATAAGTTGAAAACACTCAAATGGTGACAGGTTTTGGGGCACAATCTCAGGGTGCGGCACGGGAACAGCTGCTTTAGACATTCAGAATGGCTGGCATCTCAGTATTGTGCGAGACATATCCCAACTTCATTGCAGTGCTGCTCAGCACTGGTCCACACAGTGGAGATACTGATACGTCACTATTACCTAAAAGCTTATTTGGGCAGATGCCATGTTTGTAATAACTACATCAGTTACTGTACCCATCCATGAATGATCATTACAGCAGTCCTTCTCTGGTTCCTGCTCTTCAAATACTGCAGTGAATTGTATTCCAGCAAACTAGAGAGATTAGACCAAAATGAAGATCAGGTTGCATATAACGTCATGTTGAGAGCCCAGACACTCCAGGGTAATATTATCTGCTGACCTTGCACTTTTCAAGAGGAGAGGAGAAACTCATTCCGCGTGCCAAACCCTCCTTGGGCATTTTCTCCTGCCTGTTTTCTCCTTCCCCGCCTGCCCCTTTGTGGTGGTTGTTGCTCACTTCAAAGCAAGTGCAGCCAGCTCACCTTGCTTCACCCTGAAGGCCAGGGAAGGAAGTGAACGGAAACATACTGGGGACGAAGGAGAGAGGGGCACCCACTTAGGACTTACACTGATGTCTCCTGGCACCTCCTTGCCCTTTCACACCGTTTGCAGCTGCTGTTCTGCACCCCCAGGCAGCAGACACACGCCAAAGCGCTCTGACAGGTAAGCGCTCCTGCACCTCCTGAGGGGACTACAGAGCTCATTAAGTCAACCCACCCACCTAAGCCATCTCCAGCAGCACTCCCATCATCAAACTGTCCTCACTGCGCTGCCAAAGTTATGGTCTCCTACACTTTTATTGGGCTTTTATCACTCTGCAATGAAAATCCCTGTGACTGTTTAGATTTGTCACGTGTGTGCTGCACGTTCCCTTGTGACAGCCCAGAGCTGGCCCTGTGGGTTTGGCCATGGCTCCCTGAGACCTGCTTACCCCTGGGGTTAAGCCCATTTCCAACCAGGGCCTGTGCAAGTGCCTGTGGACATCTTTAGGCTTTGCTCCCGGCTGTTTTCATCTGCTCCCCTGGAAGTTGCAGTGTTTATGGAAGGGAAGTTGCAGTGTTTATGTTTACGTGAGGGGGGAGCCCTACCACAACCACTCCATACCACTGTGCAATGAAGCCTCATTTCAGTGGGGAAAGACCAATTTTTCCCAACCAGAGGCATCAGATGGCGTTTCCAGTTTCCCCATCCTGCCACCCCCCCCCCCCCCCTCAGCGCAGGGGCTGCCACGCCACAGAGATTGCTTGGTAGAAGTCTTGGGATGCCAATGTTCTCATCATCCCCTGACTCTTCCCAAGTTGGCTACGGATCAGCTCAGTTTGCATGATTAAAAACAAAAGAAAACAAAAACGACCCCAAACCATGGGGAGAACATCCAACTCTCTCTTTTCTTTTTTCAAATGCAACAACCAAAGCTCTAGACTATACAAGCCCGTTCACTGGGGGTTTCCAAACAACTCATCAAGTTCTTGTATCCACTCATCCCCTGGTCCGCTCTTAATGATGGAGTCCACAAGGTCAGTGCCCTCTGCTAAACTGGAGAATGACCCCCCCGCCCCTTCACTGCTGTAGTTGTAAGGTAGGTCCTGAGTGGGATTCCTCTCGTAGGCCTGGCCTTGGCTGCTCTGAGCAAAGTTACCACCTGGCATTTGCTGCGTCGGAGGCTGACTAAAGCTGGACATGGTGGGGACCCCTTGGCTTATTGCGGGCATCACCATTGGCCTGGCCTGGCTGGCTCCTTGTTGCCCAGGTAGTGGTTGCAGCAACTGTCTTCCCATCGCTGGGTTCAGGGCTCTTACTGTTCCACTCGTGTCCACAACTGTCTGATTAAGCACCTGTGGGAAATGTTGCTTGGACAGCCGTGGCTGCCCGGACTGCATTGGGTATGTTGTGCCATTGTTGAAGGGCCCCATTTCACTGCTAGTCCTTCCAGGTATACCTTGTAAGCCTCGCTGCTGCCAGTTCTGTGTTCCTTGAGGGACAGTCCCCATCAGGTTTTGAAGTCGTGGTGCTTGTGGCCTGGGTAAGACCTGGCCCACAGGTCCTTTCATCTGCTGCTGATGCTGGGGAAGAGCAGAGTTTACCAGCATGTTCTGACCAAAACTGCCAACCATTCCCACCGCTTGTCCAGAGGCAGGCTGCCTCGTGCCCTGGCCTGTGTTATGTGCCATGTTCATGCCGCTTTGGTTTGGGTGCTGCAACATTTGGCTCATCCCTGTGCTCATACTGTACATTCCTGGCTGGCTGGAGGAGGTGTTGCTGTAGGGAGCCATGCCCATATCTGACTGGCCTGCGGTCGTGGGCAGCGTGCTTGGGTTCTGGGAGGGACCCATTGACATCATGCTCGCGTTCTGGGCCATCATTCGGGATGTCCTCATGCTCTGGAGTGCTGCTTGGTTTCTCACAGCTGCTAAATCCTGGGGAGAACCTACACCAAAAAGGGAGGAAGGTAAGAAAAAACGCAACCCTGTAAATCTTAATTAACACCTTTTCTGCATAAGAGAATCTGCAGGAGCCTTCGGCATCACAGTAGGATTTCAGATTGCTGCGCTCTCTGAGTGAATACATTTTTGTTTCACACGAAGGTTAGCAGAGAGCTACAAGGTCATCATCCCTGAGGGATATGCTTGCTGCCTAAGGTCAGCTGCATTTCAGGGATTACATGTTCCCCACCTCACTCTGGCTGCAGCCCCTGTCCCCTCTCCTTGAAGGTGAGAGACAGCACAGCTGGAGCACTGCCCCAAACAGGAACTGTTGCTGGTGTTATGTATGCAGCGTGCGAAGCAGGACACTGTTCAGCAGAGAACACCATCAATGCAGACAAGCAGCCTCATTTCCCTCAAAGCCTCAAATGAGGCTGGCAAGGTTAAAAGGCTGATGATTTACTCACTAAGTAATTCTCAATTACGACAACTTTGGGATATGTACCTAAAGGGATTCACGGCTTCAGATTCCTGAAGAATGGAGGCAACACGATGGCACACATGATGGATGATTAGAGCCGTGGCTGCCTCTCTGATGAGAACCTACTCAGGTACCTAAGCCAGACAGCCACAGGAGATGCAGGGCTAAAATAAGCCTCCCTGTCTTTTACTTCATTAGGACCAGAGATTAAGTTTTTAGGAAATTACCTGGGAGTCAAAGTCCCCTTTCAAAAATAAATGTGAGTCTTTCTTTTTGTGTGTATTTTTTTGGACAATGCGCATCCTCCTCCATGAAAACAAATTAGTCCCTCAGACTTCCAAGTTGCATAAGCACTGTGATTCAGCAGCGCCCATCTTCAGATAAGCCTAATTCAGCTTCTAGCAAGCAAATGAGAAAGCTTCCACCAGCTGCCTTCAATGGCAGCAAAGCAGCCAAACTTCAGTTTACCATTTGAAGCTCTCTTTTAAATATCTCCATTGTCTTGCAAAAGCAAGTCTTGAAAATGGAAATGTCAGGCATAGAAGGCCAATCAATTTTTTAATAGCTCAGGAGGCATAAATGGATGGATTTTCTATATCGCTGTTACTGATTAAGTCTATGGAAAGAAGAAAAGTTGTTTTTTGGGGACATTTAAAGCAGAGAGAGTGTATTAGTGAATCGATATTATAAGCACATTTTACTTCACCTTAGGCCAGGGATGGGAAACCAGAAAATTCTAACCTTGTCAAATTCCATGCTGTGGCAGACAACTGAACCATGCCTGTGTCCTTTCAGGGGTAGGGGGAGAAGCCAGTAATACAGCCACACTTCTGTATTTACTATCTTTCTTTAAAAAAACAATTACTGTAGCTCTGATTATGCCGTGGGTTCATTGTGGCTCTGAGTCACTACCATACTGAACTACGGACAATACTCTGCAGGTGGAGCTCCAAGAGCATGAGGCACAGAATTACTCCCAGCTCAAACATTATTAAATGCATGATATAAATATAAAATGGTTGCTTTAAGAGTCATAAACTGCACAACAAAACCCAAATGTTCTTAAATCAGCCCCTACGTGTTGTCCCTCGGTGGCAAACAACACACCTGAACCTCTGTAGAGAATTAAGAATACTGGACCCTGTTCTTTACACTGGTTTGGTTTCCTTGGTGGGTATGAATAAAGGAAGTGTCAACCCTGTAGTCTTGCAGATGTGATGCAGAGGATGGTTATGCCTGCAGCAGCGTAAGCTTCTGGAGGATGCTTTTAGCTCATCTCCCCAACATGTAGATAAATGAAACATTCTGTAGTGTGGAGAGAGACCATCTGGATCTCACTTGCACAGGGCAAATGTAGTGGCAGCTCTCACTTTATGCTATCAATTAAATCGTTTGCTTAATGATTGGCACTGAGGTCTCCTTGCATTTTCTTAATTTAGATCACCTCCTTCTTCCATGATCAGAAGCTGTCTCCTTTTGCTATGATTCCAGCAGGTGCTTAAATGTACAGATAAGGATAAAACTGAATGCATCTTTAGCTATTTTTTAATTGAAAACCTCCAAAGGAGTCACTGCCAGCAAGCAGTTCACATACTACTTTTCTGAGCTACTGTGCTTGGCACAAGAAGCAAGAGTTCAGACAAGAAATAGTTAAAAGAGAGATGAATGAAACAGATTTTAAGATTTTGGGCCACCTTCTGGTCTCACTTACACATTACCTACTGCACTTGATTACATTCTTGTGACTAAATAGGAAAAAATGGTGAAATATTTATTAGCTCATTTATGAAAATTAATTCCTTGCTCTGTCAGATTAGCCTAAACTCTCTTCTGCTCTTTTAAATAATACATATGAAGGCAAGGTTTCAAAAAAGCATTAATGTAGAAAGATTTTACATGTGCGTCTCACAGCAGTGCACACACATACATTTTGATTTTGCAAATGAATTATTGGGAAAAAATTCATTTCATACAGAATTGATGCTGCCAAAGACAGGAACGAGCAGGTGATTATAGAAGGAGTCAAGCTGATACATACCAGCAGAAGATCTGGCTGCCTGTTTGCTTTCTGGGCATGAGAACTGCAATTGCCTCCCATGTTTTCTGTTGCAGCTATGTGATGCTATCATGAATATACAGCACAAGTGCACGTTCATTTCATGTCTATTTAGAATCCATGCTTAGTGAAGACATTCAGCTGATGCTTTGCACCCAAAAATCTCAGAATTAACTTATTTTCCTAAGACAAAATGATTGTCCCTACATTCTTCAGTTGCCTGTGAGCACATTAAAATAACACGTGCTTTCTTTTCAGAACATTAACAAAAATCTCCAATTTAATCTTAGTTATTGCACTGTTTCCCACACCTGACATTTATCACACACTTCTCCAGATAAAGATGGCCTCTCTAAAATTCCCTGCTCATCAAATTAGATGAAGTGGGGAATGAAGGAGTAAAACCAAGATACAGTGAAAGATACTAGCTGAAAAAAAAAGCATAATGAGAGTGGAGGCAAACCAGATAAATTCATAGATCCAGATGTCAAAGAGGCAAAACTTTCACGTGCCCACTACAGGGGCACACAGTGGCTCAGTATAGGAAAAAGAATGTGACTTTTACCTTGGAACTGATTGACCTGTTGCACTGGATACGGGCTCCGCTGTTGCTGCAGATGCTGCCGAGGCAAATGTGACTGCTGCTGCAACTGCTGAAAATGAAGGAGGGGAAGAAAGAAGAAGAGAAAAAGATGGTGAATTAATAGGCAAGCTGAGAAAGGGGCTGGTGGCAAAAGTGCTGCAGCAGAACTGCAGTGTTTCTTATCTAGCAAGCTGTTCTGGAGAGACAAGCAGAGTCATCTGAAGAGTCCTCCTGAGAGCACTTGGGCTACTCAGCACACAGACTCTTTTTTGTTCAAAAGGAACAAGCACTGAGGCTAACATCACCTCTCCTTACTTACAACCACTTCATCTTTACCTCTACAGTGCCAACCTGACTGTCTTCAAGCTGGAAGGAGAGGGAGGAATATGAAGTATCTTTGCTCACCTAGGTCTAAGGGCAACTGTAGCCACACAGCTTTTCCTTCGCCCAGCCCTGCCAAGGTCCAGAGGTTTGTGTTCCTGGCGCAAGACTTCCCTCCACCTCTGCACTCAAAGCACTCAGCTGCAAGGAGGACTGCACCCTGACCCCAGCACTGCGGCCTAGGACCATTCTCCAGCCAAAGCAGAAAGGGCTGCTAAGGCACACTTCCTCTCGAAATGTGGAACATCCTTCACTGACTGATATTTGGGGAGCAGGTGACTGCAAAATGCCTCCCTCCCCCGATCCAGCCCGCGCTGCTCCCCTGTGGATATTTTCTATGAACACTCAGGCATCTAAAACAGAATCAAGGGCTGATTATAAAAACAGAGAGTGTGTTTACCAGAACTTTCAAAGCCCAGGGTACACTTGACTAAGCAATCATTAAAGGGACACGTCTTGGTGCTTCATCTACAGCTGTGCAAATGCTGTGTCCAAAACCGAGGCTGTGTAACAAAGGTAAGAAAATGGCAAAGGTGGGAAAGAAGCAAGCACTGGTCCCCGGGTTCATAAATACGGGATACAAACTACCAGAAAGATAAAGGGAATCTTGTTAGGCACAAAGCACTGGAAAGCTAGGAGCCTGAGGGCTGTGACTTCGCCACTTTTCATCTACACCAGCACACCTGACAGCCACAGTCTTGTGGTTTTTCGACACTTCTAAGCTTGCCTTCAGCAGCCAGGTCAATGACTGGTTCTTGGGTTTGTGCACTGGAATCGGCCTAACCCATTGTGGGGGAACATTACTGCATCCTCACTCTCCACACTTGTTTACAGAATCACAGAATTGCCTCGATTGATTGGAAAAGACCTTAAAGGTCATCGAGTCCAATCGTTAACACAGACAAGTCCTTGACTAAACCATGTCCCTTTACCTCTGAACCAATTAATGCCTCTTTACCCTGAATATTTCTAGGAACATCTTTCCTGTTCATTGCAGGTGATTTTTTCTGCTTCTCAGGAGGAACATGAGAAGAGGGGAAGGCTGTCAGTATTTCTGTAATTATACGACATGCACAAGTTTTAACTCAAATTGAAGTAGATCCCAGATCTTAACCTGTATTTCCCCAGCAAGAGAGGTGAAGCCAAGCTTAAAGCTACTACTGACCTACCAGAACATTTTCTAGGTAGCATTAGGGGACTGCAAGTTTAAACTTGGGTATGAACTTACAGGAACTGAACAGTGTGACTTTCTCCTGGGTTGCTTTTAGGATACAGCTGAGTTACAAATGCATAAAACATCACAGTTCAGACCAGGTAATTTAACATCCGTATCACAAACCCCGAGAGCTCCAGCAGCCAGGTGACAGGCTCCAGGGCAGCAGTTAGAATCACAGAATGGTTGGGGTTGGAAGGGACCTTAAAGATCATCCAGTTCCAACGCCCCTGCCATCAGCAGGGACACCTTCCACTAGACCAGGTTGCTCAAAGCCTCATCCAGCCTGGCCTTGAACACTTCCAGGGAGGGGGCGTCCACAGCTTCTCTGGACAACCTGTTCCAGTGTCTCACCACCCTCACAGTGAAGAACTTCTTCCTAATATCTAATCTAAACCTGCCCTCTTTCAGTTTAAAGCCATTTCCCCTTGTTCTATCACTAACTGCCCTTATGAAAAGTCCCTCCCCAGTTCCACACTGCCACTGCAAGAGGTGGTTTGACTCTTCTCCCACTTCAGCTTCTGGCCCCGTCCTTCATGCTCCCTATCCCTTATGCTAACACAATTGCAGGTACTAGTATGTGACAAACCAGATTAAGGAACCTATCTGGGTAAACACTGATTTTTTTTTTCTTTGCTAGGTCACTTTTAACCCATGTCAGTTCTTTGTCCCAGATCACTGCATGGCTGTACATAGCTTTTGCCAGTGCAAGACCATAGTCAGAGGCAGGGGAGAGGACCAGCAACTCTAACTGTAGCAGAATCTGCTTCTGACAGAATAAATCCACCATGAGATATCAGATTAAGAGTGGACTTTTCCAGTGTCTAAAATCCCATGCAACTGCCAAGCCCACCACTGGGAACATGGGTGACATTAGCCAAGCTAATAGCAGGACTGCAACAGATGCTTCTTCTTTGATAACCATTGCTGAAATACCACAATATGAACCACAGAGAGAGAACCATAGAACAGCTTGGGTTGGAAAGGACCTTAAAGATCATCCAGTTCCAACCCCCCTGCTGTGGACATGGTTGTCAACCAGTAGATCAGGCTGCCCAGGGCCCCATCCAACCTGGCCTTGAATGGCTCCCGGGATGGGTTGCTTCTCTGGGCAACCTGTTCCAGTGTCTCACCCCCCTCTGGGTGAAAAACTTCCTCCTGATATCTAACCTAAATCTCCCCTCAGTTTAAAACCATTTCCCCTTGTCCTATCACTATCTACCCATGTAAAAAGTCACTTAAGAAAAAAGAATGATCAGATATAGAAGGAAGGGCAGGTGTTGCACTATCTCTAGCGCTTCTGCTTTCACACCAGCGTGCACTGCAGTGCCTGAGACAAATAGACAGGATACTGTACCTGCTCTGCTAGGATCTGCTGCTGCTGCTGCTGCCTTTGCTCTCTTAAAAATTGTTGTTTCTGCTGCTCTATCACGTGGAGCTGGGCTCTCTGCTCCATCAGCATCTGCTTCATGATGGCTGCTTGAGGTTGGTTTCCCAGGAAGGGACCCCCAGAGCTCGTGCCTGTGACCACGCTGCTTGAGCCTGTCGGGACAGAAGGCTGCATAGGCCCTGTGGTCCGAGCCAATCCCACTTGATGCTGTTCCTGTGCAAAGAGAGAGAGAGAGAAGGCCATGTTACTCAGGGTGCTCGATGGGCATAAGAAATAATGGCTCGTTCACAAGAAGCATTCAGACGTGGGTGAGGATTGGAGCCTGAGGAAAGGAAGAGTCCTGGGAAAGATGCTCGTGACTTGTGACCAAAGCCATGGCCTGTTCCCCACAGGGAAAAGGTGCCAGGTTACAGAATCACAGAATGGTGGGGGTTGGAAGGAACCTCAGGAGATCATCTAGTCCAACCCCCCTGCCAAAGCAGGTTCACCTAGAGCAGGTTGCACAGGAAAGTGTCCAGGCGGGTTTTGAACATCTCCAGAGGAGCCTCCCCAGCCTCTCTGGGCAGCCTGTCCCAGGGCTCTGTCACCCTCACTGTAAAGAAGTTTTTCCTTAGGTTTGTGTGGAACTGTTGGTGTTCCAGTTTGTGCCCATTGCTCCTTGTCCTGTCAAGGTTCCTCTTCTCTCCTGGAGTTCATAGAATCATAGAATGGTTTGGG